>NW_021821533.1:0-58241 GCF_901001135.1 Rhinatrema bivittatum
CACTCCCTGAGAGCAGTTGCTTCCTGAGGCAGTTCCTTGTCCTGAGGCAGTTCTCCACTGCCTCAGGACAAGGGTCTACCCCCAAGCGCAACACAAACAAACCACAAACTGTAATTCGTGTGAAAGAAATCTCCTGAAAATGAACTGTAAATGAAAACAATGTTTTCCCTTCACACTCCTAAATGTTACACCTGTTAATTTAGCACAATTGATATGAGACTCATCTGTTGTCTGCAATTTTTGGATGAGAAGTCTGGGTTACTGGGGGAAGATCATGTTTAAGTACTAGGAGTATCTCAGAAAACTGAAGATGGACTAGGTGAACTGTGAGAGGTATAGCAAATTGAAGATTTTAATGCCATACATCAAAATGGCATCATCCATTGGGGTGAATGCGCTGGTATTAATTAACTCTTGTGCAACCCCAGCTGATGGCGTCATTTGTCTATCAAGCACCAAAGAAAGACGTGGATCCAAGAATAAGAGTTCCCAGGTCTGGGCTCTGAGGCCTTGGCCTAATCCTGAGCTAAGGCCTGGCATCAGGACTCAGCCTCTAGGTTAGATTGCAACATTGGGCATGGGCTAGGCTCCAGCCTAGACCGAGGCCAAGGTGTTGGGATCCAGCATCTGGGCTCGGCCACAGCATCAAGTCTGTGATCAGGGCTCTAGCCTAGGATGAGTTGTTGGCCTTGAGAAGGCCAAGGCTGCTGCCACCTACCATGGCCTTGGCCTAAATAAGCCCAAAGGTTTGGCCTAGTCCTAGATGGTTAATCCCCACCGGACTGGATATATGGGGACCAGGGGGGGTTCATAGCCCCAGAGTTTTTCCAGGAGGATAGGAGGGAGCCCTCATATTCATTTTTTGGCTGATTTTGGAAGGTTTTCTTCTTGTTTGATTCATTTTTTTCACATGAATGAAACAAATCAAGCAATCACGATCTAAAATTTGTGGAGAAAAAACCTCCTGGAAAGGAACCGAAAACAAAAACAAATTTTTTTTTCTCCTGCACATCCCTGTTATTTATGCATACCAAGTCTATGACAACCATAAATCAAAAACAGACACATCCTGACAGGTGTAGTTATAAAGCTTGAGGAAGCAGAAAAGCTTTAAGTGCTTCCTGAAACTCACTAGCAATGTTTCATTCTTAAGTTCCTCTGGAAGTGAATTCCGTTAAATTAGCTAGTGACCCCTTTAGATTGTGAGCCCTCTGCAGATAGGAAAATACCTACAATACCTGAATATAATCCACTATGAAGAGGCAGACCAGTCATGAAGGGTAGAATATAACTAAAAAAAATTAAATAAAAATAAACAAAACCAATAATTGTTTCCATGCAGATCCCAATTGTGGGAAATGGAAGCTGATGTTGCTGTTGGCTGTTAGAATAACATTTCAGTATTTGCCATAAAATATCTGTTTGTTGTTTCTTTGAAGTATGATTATGGAACAATAATGTAACTATAGCAACAGCTTTCAGGGTTTATACCTAATTCATGTAACTTCTTAATGTATTCTTCTAGAGGAAGAAAAGAACACTTCACTAACTGTATTATTTACATTTAAAGGGTTGAATTTTAAAAGTGTGAAACCGTTGAAAAGGCTAATTATATAACAAAGATATGTTGGAGGGAGATTGTTTTCATTGATGTAAAGATCAAAATTATGTAGTCAATAACATATATGATGGTACAGATTAACCTATTGAAAATGTCCTGTGATAAAGACATTCAAATATTTCAAAGGTATAAATCAGTCAACAAGAAGCAAATCTGTTTCAGGAGAGTTAGTCTTATAAGCAACATCAGGAAATATTTCTTCACAGAAAGAGTGGCAAAAGCATGGGGCATTCTCTCAGAGGAGCAGGGGGAGAAAACAAAAACAGTAAATTAATTCAAGAAAGCATGGGATAAGCACAGAGGATTTCTAGTTTTGAGGAAAAGAGGAGGAGATTGGGGGTCAGATAGGATCTGTATTCCATCAGAATGGGAGGAGCAGGGTTGGAAAGTTGAAGTACAAACAAAACTTATTCTTTTGACAGTGCTATTTTCATTATTGTGTAATCTCAGTATTCCTTTTTTTAAATAAGGTAATATATATTAAGGATCAAACTTTAAGGATCCATTGCCATATTCTCCTCCAGCCTATGGGTAGTGCTGTGAGCTGCTTGGACTATCTATAAAGTCCTCTCAGCTCTGTGTTCCTTTCTCATTTCCACTGCAGTGGTCATCTTGTTTCCAATAGAAATTTGTATTTATACTGAAGCCTTCTCGTCAGTCAGTTGCGAAAGCATGGCACTCCCTTTGGGTACTTGTACTCTGGCTGCATGCCTGTGTTCAGAAGGCTTCTTTATATCCAGGTTGTACTTTCAGTATTCCTGCTTGATTGTTTTCCTTTTCCTGGATTCCTGGTTTGTTTCAACTCCTCACTCCATTCCAGGCCTCTCGCTCCTTGTTCAAATCAGGGGTCCTGCATTGATTACTGGGACCTCAATAAGATCACAGATAAGGATTAGTATTCCCTGCCACTAATATTTGAACTATTTGATAGACTTCAGGGTGCCCAGACTTTTACAAAACTGGTCTTGACCATTGCTTCGCCTGACTATGCCTGCCTTCTCCGTAACTTGACCACAGCTTCACATGACTATGAGTGCCCTCTCTGTGTCCTGACCATTGCTACAGACAACCTTGCTTTAGACTTCTTCATATCCAGAGTTCTACGTGTTCACAGCATCCATTGCTCACCGCTTCCATCCTAGCCCAGCAGTTCTTCCACTGCCTCTATCCTCTGGAAGTGGACTTCCAAGGCTCTGGCCTTTCCTTTGCTCAAGCACCCTCTGCTGTTTCCCGAACCTTGGTGCTTGAGTTCCTGTTCTGTTACCCGTCTAAGATAGACTCACGCCATCTACTGATACCTAGAATATTAGTCTGACAATTTACAAGAGTAAAGTTTTATTTTCTGTTTCCAGTCCAGCATTTTTTCATGTACCAGCTTTGCACCTGCCTGAGGTTGTAAATTAAGTTTCAGTGTAAACTACTGCTCCTGTATTTCAGGCCTAAATATTCAATTAACCTTGTCTCTGAAGTTAAATTGGAACTAGCATCCATACCATTATTTTAATAATTAGCTAAATCTAAATTGTACTAGAGTACTGTAAATTTGTTGCCAGAGGATATGGTTGGTGCAATTAGTATAGTTGGGTTTAAAAAAGGTTTGAATAAATTCTTGGATGAGAAGTCCATTAACTGCTATTAATCAAGTTGACTTAGGGAATGGCCTCTGCTATTACTGGCAGCAGTAGCATGATGCCAGTAATAGCATGTAGCAACTTGCCAGGTTCTTGGGACCTGGTTTGGCCACTGTTGGAAACAGGATGCTGGGCTTGATGGACCTTTGGTCTGACCCAGCATGGCAATTTCTTATGTTCTTATGTTCTTATGGCTGCTGTCTCTGGGCTGAACTGTTTGACTTTCTTAATCTATATCGAGTCCTGTCTAAGTGCTGCCAGCCCCAAGCACCCAAAAGCTCAACCCGAGGGAAATGTGGGCTGGTATAGTTGAAGTTCCAGTGGCCTCCAGTCTCAGCCCACTCCACCTGCTGAAGGTGGGTTCCCATGGGCCCTTGCTCACAGGTTATGCCAACTCCACGTCAGCCCAAGAATCCACCTCTGACACAACAGAACACAACAGATTGCAAAGGCCATGGATTCGGCGGAACTACGTGCCCCCCAAGTCATCTCCAACTTGGTCTCCAAGGTGCAAGATCAGCAGCAGTTCTTGAAAGCATTGGCTGCCTCCATTGGGCACCTCCATAATCTGTTCAATATTTTGAATGGACAGCCAGCCCCGCCTTCTTCACAGCCACCTCCATCCTTGCCGCGGGCCTTGTTGGCACTTCTGAAGCTCCCGTGTTTTAGTGGTGACACCAAGCTTTGCAGAGGGTTTATAAACCAGTGCTTCATGCAGTTTGCTCTGCAACCCTCCATCTTCCAAAATTATCTAACTAAAGTCACATTTATTTTGTCTCTCCTTGAAGGGAAGGCCCTGGCCTGCGCATCCCCCTTGTGGGAACACTCGGGACTCCCTGTTGAGGGAGTTGGTTCACTTTGTGGCTGTCTTTAAGCAAACTTTTGATGATCCAGGGCGGCATGCTGTCGCAAGCACAAATCTGCTCCATCTTTGTCAAGGGCACCGAAGTCTTTTCGACTACACCATGGAGTTCCAGACCTTGTCTTCCGTGCTTGCCTGGCAGCAAGACTGCCTGTGGGCTATTTATATTGATGGACTTTCTTCTTCACTGAAAGATGAGTTGGCTGCCCGAGAGCTCCCTTCCTCCTTGGAAGATCTTATAGATTTGATGGGCCAAATTGATCACTGACTTCAAGAGCAACACCAGGAGAATCGGATGCCCAAAAGGCCCCTGCAGATCCGCTCCCACTCACCACCTGTTACTAACTCTGCATCTAGTGACGTCCATGTGGTCAAAGTGGAGGAACGCATGCAGTTGGGTCGAGGATGGCTGCAACGGAGGAGTGCCTCCGGTGAAGACAAACAGTCCTCTCTCTGTATTGCGGGACTCCAGGCCACCATCTGCAGCAGTGCCCTATCCATCCGGGAAACTCCAGAACCCAAGTCCAGTAGGGGTCCTGAACTTGGGTGCAACTTCTCTGGCCCCACAACTTTCTGTTCCAGTCACATTGATTTGGGAGTCTCGGTCCTTCCCAGTCCTCGCTCTTAAGGACCTTGTACAACTCTTGGGTATTAAAACCCACTCATTAGAACCTACACTGTGCATTACATCTATATATGGAGATCCACCCCCTGGCAGTATCTCCTTGACCACAGAGTCAGTCCAGCTATGCACAGGGGCCTTGCATCTCGAAGAAATCAAAAAATTTTGTTCTGGACAAATCCATTCATCCTATAGTGCTTGGACTTCCCTAGCTCCAAAAGTACTCTCCTTAGTTTAATTGGACCTCCCTACAGTTGGTGGAGTGGGGTCCAGCTTGTCACCAATCCAGTCTTCAAAAGGTGATTCCATCTGGCAGCAACATTTCTGGCTTGAGAGGGAGCCCCAGGTGAGCTCTGATATTTCTCCCTGGAACTTTTACTGCTAGCCCCGACGTCATCGGGAAGGGCCGAGGAGACGCCATAAGATCAGCATCAGCGAGGCACCTGATTGCAGCAACATTTCTGGCTTGAGAGGGAGTACCCGGTGAGCTTTGATAATTCCCCCTGGAACTTTTACTGCCAGCCCCGACGTCATTGGGAGGGGCCGAGGAGATGCCATAATATCAGCGTATCTTAGGCGCGCCACCATCACCGGTGTGCCGCCAAAGCTGCACATGCCTAAGAGGTGCGCGACTTTGCTCGGCTTAGCTCGGGTTAGAGAGGTTAGAAGAAGAAACTCTGCTGGAGACGTTGCTGCTACAGAGGCGAGTCATTCGCATTGTCTGCGGGAAACAAACTGTCTGCTGAATTTATATTAATTTTAATTGTTTAAGATGCTGCCAAACTGGAAGGGGAAAATAAGGGTGTTTCCCTCAATGCCCCTTCCATCTCCTATTCAGCAAGAAATTGTTTGTTTCATGACCGCGCCTGCATTAAAGCCAGCATCTAAGGATACTGCTGACTCAGACCATTTGGAAGGACAGTCAGAGTCTATAGAGGAGGCATCGCTGAGTCCCAATCTAGGTTTACCACCGTTGCAGAGGGCAGCTGAGGGCCTCCTGGGAGGCACACCAGAGGAGCTCAATAATCTTGAGCCAAGAACCCCAATTAGAGCTATCGGTGGAGGAGATTTAAATGGAGTAAAAACTGATGTGAGTCCGATGGAAGAGTTAAGGAGATGGACTTCACAGGGAATATTGATTGAGGAAGGAGAACAAGCCTCAAGTGGTGAGCCCAAGGAGACTTTAAAGCGCCCTACAGTGGTAACACTGGAACTGTTGTGGGATATGATGGCAATAATGTCTACAAATATAAAAGGGTTAGAGGAAAAAATGGATATAACAGCGGGGAAAAATCAGCAGGATATAGTGGAAATTCAAAATCTTGTTTAAAAATCTGAGGAAAGAATTAAAACCTTAGAGGATATGGAAAAAAAGAATTCAGAATTTCAGGCAGTTGTTGTGAAAGACAGACTCATTATCTAGATGAATTGAAATATTTGAGAACAACAATAAACGTTTAAATCTTCGCCTACTCAATTTCCCTAGGGTAGCTGGGCAGGTACCGATAGAAATGTTACAAAAATTTCTGTTGGAAATATTGAGTTTTCATGAAAATGAATTACAAGGAATTAGTTATTGCTATTTTCTTCCAAAGAAAAATTCAAACTTGAATACAGAAGAGATGCCTTTTCAAGGTAATCTCACAAATTTCTTGGAAAGTACTACCAATCAAATAATAGGGGTATACTGGTAGTTTCTTTTTTGAATTTAATGGATCTTAATAGAGTAATGAAACAGTATTTTGGTAAATACCCTATCTCTTTTCATGAAAGTTTGGTTAAAATTTTTCAAGACCTATCAATTACCACACAGTTAAGGAGAAAAGAGTTCCTGGTTTTTCGGCAGGAAGTGATATCAATGGGATTTACGTTTACCCTGCGGTATCCCTGCAAATGTATTATAAAGAAACAGCAGGATATCTATATATTCTTTACCCCTGATCATTTAAAAACATTTGTTGAACAAAGGAGAATAGCCGTAATACCTCCACAGTCTAGTGAAGTTAGAAGTATATAGTACAGGAATGTACAATGCTTAATTTTCTTTTAAAAACATTTTCTGTTGTTTTTCTCCCTTATTTTACCAGGCGTCTGTATGTTCAGATGTAGTGTAGAAATTATTTCTTTTGATTATATCATAATTAGACTTAAAATTGATAGTGAATAATTGATTTCTAAGTCTGAAATGTTAATAACTATGGTGTAATAATGTATCTAATAATGCAATAATGTGTCTAATTTGAAAAATCAATACATATATAAATTAAATAAAAGGTGATTCCATCTACCACGATTCCTTTGGTTGCCATTTCCTCCAGCATACCAGCTCCATACTCCGCATTTGAAGACGTGTTTTCCAAACAAAAGACTGATCTTCTTCCACCTCTGCAGCATTTTGACTGTCCTATTGAACTCTTTCCTGGGACTACGCCTCCTCGTGGATGTACCTACCCTTTGTCCATATCCGAGAGAATCTGGATAAAGGATTTATCCGTCCTTCTACAGCACCTGCAGGAGCGGGTTTCTTCTTCGTGACAAGAAAGATGGATCACTCAGACCATGCATTGACTACCGTGGTCTCAATGCCATCACTCGTAAGGATAAATATACCTTACCAGTAATCTCTGAGCTCTTTGATCGTCTCCAGGGTGCAACCATCTTTACCAAGCTGCACTTAAACAGGGCATATAACCTGGTACGCATCCATCCAGAGGACATCTGGAAGATCGCTTTTAATACAAGGGACAATCACTATGAATACATAGTGATGCAATTTGGCCTTTCAAATGTGCCCGCTCTCTTCTAGCATACTATGAATGAGATATTTAGAGACTGTGGGGCGGATTTTAAAAGCCCTGCTCGCGTAAATCCGCCAGGATTTACGCGAGCAGGGCCTTGCGCGCCTATTTTCCATAGGCCTGCCGGCGCGCGCAGAGCCCTGGGACTCGCGTAAGTCCCGGGGTTTTTTGTCGGGGGCGTGTCGGGGGTGGGGCCGATCGACGCGGCGTTTTGGGGGCGGTATGCGGTGTTTCAGGGGTGGGCCCGGGGGCGTGGTTTCAGCCCAGGGCGGTTCGGGGGCGTGGCCGCGCCCTCCGGAACCACCCCCGGGTTGCATAAATCCGTGGACAAAGGTAGGGGGGGTTTAGATAGGGCCGGGTGGGGTGGGTTAGGTAGAGGAAGGGAGGGTAAGGTGAGGGGAGGGCGAAAGAGAGTTCCCTCCGAGGCCGCTCCGATTTCGGAGCGGCCTCAGAGGGAACTGAGGCAGGCTGCGCGGCTCGTCGCGCGCCGGCTGCCCAAAATCGGCAGCCTTGCGCGCGCCGATCCTGGATTTTGTTGGCGACTGGTGCGCCAACAAAAGTACGCGAACGCGCATTTTTTTAAAATCTACCCCTTATTGTACACCAAGGTAGTGGTCTACTTGGACGACATCCTTATTTTTTCCAAGAACCTTAAAACTCATCAAGCTGACATATGTACAGAACTACAATGCCTTTGTGAACACCAATGGTTCGCTAAACTGGACAAGTGTCTATTTGAGAAGTCCAGTTTACCTTTCCTGGGTTACATAATTTCTCCACGGGGTTTCTCCATCGACCCAGAGAAATTGAAAGCCATCAAGCACTGGTTACAGCCTGTGGGACTCAAGGAACTCCAACATTTCCTGGGGTTCCTTAAGTATTACTGCCAGTTTATCCCTCACTATTCGACACTGGACGCTCCTATGATGGCCCTGACCAGGAAAGGCCAGAATGCATGAAACTGGCCACCCGAAGCTATTGCCACATTTCATCAACTAAAGGAAGCTTTCCAAAGAGAACCTTGTCTACGCCACCCGGATCTGACTCGTCCATTCCAGGTCAAAGTGAATGCTTCCTCGATTGGGGTTGGGGCTGTTCTAAGCCAGCTTACTGCATCTGGTACCTTAGTTCCATGCTCCTTCTTCTCCTGGAAATTCTCGCCTGCAGAGCATCACTACAGTATCAGAGACGGTGAGCTCCTTGCCATCAAGTTGGCACTGGAAGAGTGGCGCCCCTGGGTCAAGGGCACATGACATAAGTTCCCGGTGTTCACAGACCACAAGAACCTAGAACACTTAAGCCATGCCCAACGCCTTAATGCCCGCCAGGCTCGGTGGGTTCTCATTTTTTCTCGGTTTGACTTTGAGCTCTGAAATTGTCCTGCAGAGAAAAACCTATGGGCTGATGCTTTATCTCAGTCTTTTGAGCCTGAAGATACACCTGATGAGCCTGCACATATTATTAACCCAGCCTGCGTCTCCTTGTCTGTTACTCATACAGTCCCTACAGGGAAAACCGTGGTGCTGCGATGGCTCCATGAACAGGTACTCCATTGGATTGCCGGTCAACGATTCCAAGATTGCTGGTCAACTAGGACAAACATGAACTGTGGTGCTTCTCCAGCAGTTTTTCTGGTGGCCTACCTTGGTCTCCGACGCCAAGGCTTATGTCAATTCCTGCATTGTTTATGCACAACAGAAACCCCTGGTCGGGCGACCATGGGGACTTCTTCAACTGCTTCCAGCGCCTAAAGAACCTTGGACACACCTGTCAAAGGATTTTATCATTGATCTGCCTCCTTCTAAGGGCAATACCGTAATATGGGTTACCATAGACCGTTTCTCGAAAATGGCTCATTTTGTGTCACTGCCGGGCTTACCATCTGCACCTGAGCTTCCACGTTTGTTCTTCCACCACATATTCAGATTACATGGCCTACCAGTGGACATAGTTTCGGATCGGGGTCCACAATTTTTTGCCAGATACTGGCGCTCCCTTTGCCGGAAGTTCAGAATCAACATCAGCCTCACGACCACTTACCATCCCCAGGCCAACGGGCAAGCCGAATAGATGAACTGCTCTTTGAAAGCATTTCTATGGGCATACATTAATGACCAACAGGATAACTGGTCAGACCTCTTGTCCTGGGCAGAGTTTTCGCATAACTCTCATATAGCTACAGCCACCGGAACATCTCCTTTTGCCATTGTCTAAGGTCTGGTGACCTATCAGTTCCAATTGCCTCCTTCCTTGGATATACACAATTATTTTCATGTCTCCTTACTTAAACCAGTGGTGCTATCCTGGCTGACCTGGAAGATTCCTGAGCCACCCACACTGGTGGCAGAGACTGACACTACATTCCAAGTATACGACGTCCTTAATTAATTAAAAATACCTGATGCATAATACAAATAAAAACAAAACTGTTTTGTCTGCCCATTCCTAGTTTCTATTTTAGTTTTTGTTTGTATTCCTCTGTTTCTAATTTATGTGTTCTTATTTTGTATTAGTAAGAGTCAGTCTGTATTCTGCAAGTGTCACTGAAGTGAGGGATTCTTCTAGCACGTATAGCATGTAATGTCTGTTTAAGGATCTATACCAACCTGGCTGATATATGGGTGTTCACGATTCTGTAGCAATATTTTCAGAACCTCCCTTTCTCATGAAGTGCTGCTGGTTTTTCAGTCCTGGGAGTTAGTGTCATTATTGTATGGCAGATTTGTTTCATAGGTTCTCCATCTTCTTTTGGAGGATGTGTTACTTCATAAAATGTCTGGCAGTGGAAGGTGTTTATGTTGCTGTTGCTGAGGTGACATTAGATTTTGAATATATTTTCTTTTGTATGGTGTCCTGAAAGGAGAAATGTTCTATTGTCCATTGAAGGGGTAACTTCTGTGGATGCAGAGTGCTTGTTATAGAACTGGAGGTGCAGGATGTTGGTTGAGATTTTGTCCTTTCCTGCCTAGATTCCAGTCTTACCTTCTATGTCCATGTAGAAGAATTGAATGAATGATATCATCAAATAGTTTTAATGGTAGCTTTACTGGGTGATTAAAACTAGTTGGGAGGGGGTTTAATTGCACAGATGGTCCTTTGGACTTTTTCTTCTTGTGCTTTTATAGCCAGTTTAAAGGCGAGGGGCCGTGCTGTGGGGGTAAGCATGATGGGTAGGAATGCCAATTTGGCTTAGCCCTCTCTCCTTACTAAGCTTGCCTCTCTGCTCCCTCTCCCCTTTTTCCTCGCAATTAATCTGACTAGAAATGCCACTGATACTGCATGCAGAATTATCTCCTTGGGCTTAATTCTTATAAATGTTCTTTCCATGAACACAGTCATAATTTGCTGAAAACATAATTTTATCATGCTTCAATTCAAAATGACATTGATGTGACATACATTCCTCTCTGCATTTAATGGGAGAATCATTTCGTAGAAGGACTAGTTATTTAATTGAAAACTAGAATTATTCACTGATTCCACTGGAGGGAAGGTTTCAGGATTTACTTTATAGGTTCCTGGTGTGCTAAAGTGTGGTTTTCTTGGCAGATCTCTGTAATTACAAAAAGGCTTGGTGAGCATGTTGTCTTAGCCATGGAAAGAAGAAGGCATGTTCTTTGATTAGGGAGGTTTGGGATGCAGTGGAACCAATTAATGCCTTGTCTGCTACACTAGCAAATATGTTGTTCCCCACCTATTGCCTTGATAATATACTCAGATGACAATTATATTATTTTCACTCACAACATTGCTTTGGTGTAGAAGATGCAGAGCATTCTTTCCCAGATTGTTGAGGTTTTTCCTAGCACAAAAACATATTAAGGTTAGTATGTTCTTGGACTGGAAACAGAGGGATGTGAAAAACTCACTATAAAGTGAATTGCTGGCTCTCAAAATCTGTTCTTAACAGTTTGGGTTGGGTTTTTTTTTGTATCTCATGAGATGCTTTCTTTAGATTTCCCCACCTTGTAAAGGCTAAATGGTATTCAGTTCACTTCTTCAACATTGAGATAAAAATAAAAGAACATGCCATACTGGGTCAGAACAAGGGTCGATCAAGCCCAGCATCCTGTTTCCAACAGTGGCCAATTCAGGCCATAAGGACCTGGCAAGTACCTAAAAACAGTCTATCCCATGCTAGTGATGCTAGTAATAGCAGTGGCTATTCTCTAAGTCAACTTAATAATAGCAGGTAATTGACTTCTCCTCCAAGAACTTATCCAAACCTTTTTTAAACACAGCTACACTAACTGCACTAACCACATCCTCTGGCAACAAATTCCAGAGTTTAATTGTGCGTTGAGTGAAAAAGAACTTTCTCTGATTAGTTTTAAATGTGCTATTTGCTAACTTCATGGAGTGCTCCCTAGTCCTTCTATTAAACAAAAAAATAAATAACCAATTTACTTTTACCCGTTCTAGACCTCTCATGATTTTAAACACCTCTATCATATCCCCTCTCAGCCATCTCTTCTCCAACCTGAACAGTCCTAACCCCTTTAGTCTTTCCTCATAGGGGAGCTGTTCCATCCCCTTTATCATTTTGGTCACCCTTCTCTGTACCTTCTCCATCACTATCTTTTTTCTGATATGGCGACCAGAATTGTGCACAGTATTCAACTTGCGGTCTCACCATGGAGCGATACAGAAGCATTATGACATTTTCCGTTTTATTCAACATTCCCTTTCTAATAATTCCCAATAATCTGTATGTTTTTTTGACTGCCGCAGCACACTGAACCGACAATTTCAATGTGTTATCCACTATGACACCTAGATCTTTCTCCTGGGTGGTAGCTCCTAATATGTAACCTAACATTGTGTAACTATGCATGGGTTATTTTTCCCTATATGCATCACCTTGCACTTATCCACATTAAATTTAATCTGCCATTTTGATGCCCAATTTTCCAGTCTCACAAGGTCTTCCTGCAATTTATCACAATCCGCTTGTGATTTAACTACACTGAATAATTTTGTATCATCTGCAAATTTGATTACCTTACTCGTCGTATTCCTTTCCACATCATTTATAAATATATCAAAAAGCACGGGTCCCAGTACAGATCCCTGAGGCACTCCACTGCCCACTCCCCTCCACTGAGAAAATTGTCCATTTAATCCTACTCTCTGTTTCCTGTCTTTTAGCCAGTTTGTAATCCACGAAAGGACATCGCCACCTATCCCATGACGTTTTACTTTCCTAGAAGCCTCTCATGAGGAACTTTGTCAAATGCCTTCTGAAAATCCAAACACAGTACATCTACCAGTTTATTCAATGCCAGTATTCATGAAACAAGAGAGCATGCTCAACTGGGGCATGGCTGCTACTTGGCGGATGCACAGTCACAGACAGGTGAAGATTCCCTCCCAGAGCCAATGGCAAATCTGGGTGACATATTTGGGCTTATTATGTATTCAAGTAGGTATTATTTATGCATTAATTTAAATATATTTGTACTCAGTTTAACTCATGATAACATTAGTGCAGGAGCAGCCTCCTCACATGATTCTTCAGCTGGTAGGAAGAGGCTTCTGCACACTGCTGAAGTGAACAATATCATTTAAATGCTGAGGGATGTTTTGACCATTAACATCATCAATGGCTCAAATAAGGCCTCCTTACCTTAAGTAATAATCCTTACCCTTAATAATCCTCAAGTATGTAAAATGTGAAAATAGTAGAAAGAGTTCTGGCCATCATCCACTTCTAGGTCTTGATTGGGTAGACCTATGGCAGACAAATTTGAAGAACAGCAATTTTCTTCCCCCTGCCGCCCAATGCTCTGCAAATGTGCCACAAACTTTGAAAGGAGCCCCTCCCACTGCTCCCCACAATGTCTCTTCTTCCTAATTTCAGCTCCAACTACTATGCTCAAAGCACAATGAGAGCATGGACTGATTCTATGCTCATAAGCTCCACCCCCTCTGGGTTTTGTGAATCACTGCTGGAACTGAGATTCAGGGGCAATGCGCATATTTTAAAGATTTTCTGGGGAGTGGGGCACCACCACTGAATCAATGCCAAGAGGCAATGACCAACCAAATCCGTCCCTGAGGAGAGAATGCAGCTAGCCTTTGGCCCATGTGACTTCAGCCATAAGAGCCATCCATTAGGGAAGGATGCCATGGCTCCCTCCCAATGATGATGCAAAACAGTTTCCTCTGTGCTCCTGCCGGAGAAGCTGCAGCTGCCTCAGAATGGGTTGTTCGTGTGATTTATTCTTCCATCCTCATCCCCCGGAGATGGCCCTGTAGAGACCAAGGGTCCTGTCAGTATTCTTGGGGCCTCACAATATTTAGCCATTCCTGCTGTCCTTTTTATCTTGATGGCCCACAAAACTGAAGATTAGAGTTGCATTTCACTTATCCCAGTAGCATGACTGATTGCAGGGTGAAGCTGGAGCTCTGCACTTTTAAGTTCCTCCTCCTCCTCTTGCCGCGGGCTTCACCCCTTGCTGCAGAGTTCGTTCTGCATGAGAGAGGAACCTACGGCAGGAGAAGACCAGGGACGGCACGCCGATTACTTCACTGTCTGTTGTCTGGCTGCTGCAGGAGAAGGAGAGGGAGGGAAAGGAAGGATGGGTGGTGGCAGGAGAGAGGGAGGAAAAGATGGTGAAGGTAAAGGTGAAGGGCTGAGGATCAAAAGGGTGGAAGAGAAGGTGAGAGAGATGGGGGAGAAGAAGGGAAGGATGGGGTGAGGGAAAGGATGGAAGACGGGGGAGTGTGAAGGTGAGGAAAAAGAAGGGAAGGTTGGAAGTTGGCACAGGAGGGGCAAGGATGGATGGTGAGGAAATGATGAGAATCAGAAAACTGGACAATAAAGGTAAAGTATATATATATATATATATATATATATATTCAGTTTAGTGAACGGAATATGTCAACTTTGGGAATGTGCAGCTTGTGATATCTTTTTATTTTGTACAATTCAAGATAAAATGCATTTCTGTTTCTATTTCTCCGGTGCTTCACTGTATGCAAAGTCTGGAATCCTGGAGTTTTCATTTCAGTTTTTGTTTCCACGTTTCTATTTATAATTTTTTCTGGTCCCTTTTTTCTGAATTAAGGGTCTGTCTGTGGTTTGCATCATATTGGCTTAAAGGCAAACATTCCTTTTTAAAGCCCAACTGCTTAACAAGGGAAAGCTGACTAATCAGTTGGGCGGAGGTTAAGGATCCTTTCTGGTACCGATTATGGATCACATCACATCCATACAAGCTGAAGGTTCATGCTTTTGGAACTAAGGTCACATCTGTGTCTACATATGCATTATAATGATGGTGTTATGTTTTACATTAAAAAAAAAAAAGTATGTTGTGCACAGGGTCAGCGCACACTTTTTCACTTGGCCATAGGTGCCAAATTGCATGGCTATGGCTCTGCCTGCAGGTGGAGCCTTTTTACCTGTCTCTTTTGCTAACAAAAACATAGCTGAAACTAATGGCAGAGATCAAATCATTTCATGCTCCTCAATGCACAGGTTGCTGACTTCCTTCTTGTAGCAGCATTAACAATAATTGCTGTACTTACTAGTGACAGGTTTTAAAAAGCCCTTATGAACCCCCAGTTTTGTTATAATAATAATGTTTTAACCTATTAAAGAAAGCTAATCCATGTAATTCTGCATGATACAGAGCCTCCTGGGATTACTGATTGGGGAACGAGATTGAAAAAGTAAAGGGGCAGGATGGGGGAGGGGGAGGGATGAGAAAAGGGTAGGGAGATCCAAGTTCTGGAGAGTGGCTGGATAGGGTTGTGCTGCAGTATATGCTTTTTCCCACATTTGATATCATGAAACTGACTCTCAACATTTGTCTTACTGTAAATATTTGATTTCAGTGAGCTCTGTCATATATAATAGCATGGAAAAAATATTGTGGTACATATTCAGACACTGTCCAGATAGCAAAGGTAGCCAGATAAACTTATCCAGGAATATTCAATAGTGCAGCCACGCATGCAGTATCTTGGAACATGGTCACATAGATATCTATTTATATTTTAAGCAACTATTTCCCCAGTGCCAGCTTTTAAAAGAAGATAAGATTTCCTGCAATATTTTTTTGTAGCAAAAGAAAAACTGACAAAACAGAATTAACAAAGCATCTTAAATAATCATCAGCTTATTAACAAGATAATATTGATTTATTTCAGATGTGTTTTTTTTTATTTGTTTATGTTTTATTTAATAAATTAATAACTTCATGATCTAGAATGATTTATGAATGCATAACACTTCTCTTCCACAGTGAATAAAAGATTTTAAAGTCATCAGAGGATACACCAACCATTGCATCTCTCTGAATTATTCTAATGCCAGTAAATTAATAAGTAATACAATTCACTAGGATTTCTAGACAATAATAATGGATGTTAGTTACATCCAATTTGTTTATAAGCTAATATTATATCAGGAGAATGGATCCTTGTGCTGTGGTATGGTTGGTGCAGCCTATAGGGTGAGCCCTCTAGGCCCACACTGTTGGATTCGTGGACCCTTGAGCCGGCTGGGACAGATGATAACACACCGTGGGAAGGCCCACAGTGGAAGTCGAATCCGGGAGGCGGCACAGGGTAGGAGACCAGAGGTATCTTCACCACTGGAAGCCCGAGGTCCCCCCAGGAGGAGCCCGTGAGGACCCGAGCCGCTTGGACTTACGTGCGGTCTCCTGTGGGTCAGTGCCTGAAGAGGAGTTCCAGAGGATAGAGAAGCGCTGAAGCCAGGAGGCCAACTGCTACTTCACCACTGGAAGCCCGCAGTCCCCCCAAGAGGAGCTTGTGAGGACCCGAGCCACTTGGACTTAGGAGAGGCCTCCTGGATGAAAGCCGGAGTCAGGAACCAGTGGACAAAAGCCGACATCAGAAGCCAGTGGTCGGAAGCCGGAGTCAGAAGCCAGTAGTCAAAAGCCGGAATCAGAAGCCAGTAGTTAAAAGCCAGAGTCAGAATCCAGTAGTCAGAAGCAGCAACTAGTAGCTCTCAACAGAGAGTGAACCTCATTGCAAGGCAAAGCATAGGCCTAGCTGCAGGGTTTAAATACCCCTGCAGCATCTGACGTCATCTGTGGGCTGCCGCGGCACTCCCTCCCTCGAGGAGGGAGTGCCACGGCAGAGGCCGGGACAGGCCCAGCCGGCCGAGAAAGCATTGCAGCGTCCTGGGCCGGCCCCGAGGTAGGTGAAGGGACCGGGGCACGGCCCGGGACTGAAACAGTACCCCCCTTCTTATGCCTCCTTCCTGGAGGCTTGAGCTTAGCGGGATGATCCAAATGGAACTGGGGAGAAGACCCTTATCCAGGATGTTAGAGGCCGGTTCCCACATTTCATTTCATTTCATTTATTAAAATTTATTAATCGCCTAACACTAAAAGGCCTAGGCAATGTGCATGAATACATACATAATAAAAATTAACTAAATACAAGTAACACATTTAGCTTCATATATTCTCACTTTTAGTTTCACATATTCTCCTCAGGGCCATAACCCTCCCAGGAGTGGAGATACTCCCATCATCTGAGGTGGAATCGCACATCCAATACCTCTTTCACTTGGTAGACAGTGTCGTCCTGGGCCGAGGGAGCGACAGGGTCAGGGATCTTGTTGTGGAAAACAGACACGACCAATGGCTTCAGCAATGAAATGTGAAAAACATTATGAACCCTGAGCGTAGAGGGAAAGCGGAGTCAGTAGGAAACAGCACCTACTCGTTCTGTGACTGAAAACGGGCCAATGTACTTTGCAGCCAAGTGCATAGAAGGAACCCGCAGGCGAAGGTGTTTGGTACTTAACCATACCTTGTCCCCAGGATGGAACGTTGGAGCTGGATATCGCAGATGGTCCGGATACCTCTTTGCTATGACTGCCGTGCGTTGAAGTTTCTCCCGAGTAGAGCCCCAGAGGCTGCATAGCTATTGAGCTGTGAGTTGCACGGCTGGTGATGGAACAGCCAATGGCAAAGGCAAAGGAGGTCGGAGACATCTCCCATAGACTACCTGGAAGGGAGGCCTACCGGTGGCTGAATGCCTATGGTGGTTGTAGGAGAATTCTGCCCACAGGAGTAAAGCCACACTCTATGGCCTCTATGGCCAACTTCATTTCAAATTCTCTCTTCACCTGTCTTATCAATTTTTACACTTAACTTGACAATACTTATGTTTTTCTTCAGATTGATCCTTCCAATTTTTGAAGGATTTTTTTTGGCTAAAATAGCCTCTTTCACCTCACCTTTTAATGATGACATAATCGTTTGCCTTCCTTCCACCTTTCTTAATGTGTGGAATACATATGGACTGTGCCTCTAGGATTGTATTTTTAAACAATGTCCATGCCTGTTGAATGCTTTTAACCTTTGCAGCTGCACCTTTCAGTTTTTTCTAACTATTTTCCTCATTTTATCAAAGTTTCCCTTTTGAAAGTTTAGTGTTAGAGCTGTAGATTTACTTATTGACCCCCTTCCAGTTATTAGTTTAAATTTGATCATATTATGATCACTGTTGCCAAGTGGCCCCACCACCGTTACCTCTCTCACCAAATCCTGCATTCCACTAAGAATTAAATCTAAAATAGCTCCCTCTCTTGTTGGTCCTTGAACCAATTGCTCCATGAAACAGTCAGTTATTACATCCAGGAACTTTATGTCTCTAGCAAGTTCTGATGTTACATTTACCCAGTCAATATTGGGGTAATTGAAAACTCACAAAAACAATGAACAGTTAGTATTCATCACAACGAGTACAATATCAACTAGAAAACGTTATGAAACTGACTTTTTATTTTTTTCATGTGCTATATAAGTATTATTTTTGAATTTTTAAAAATTCTTTAAGGACCATCATAACACCCGCGGGCTTACTGACTTATTCATTATCATGTATAGCCTCTTCGGGTCATAATTAATTATAGGTCCAAGTCCATATTTTTTATTGCTGAACACTTTTATCTTTGTTTTTCATTTTATCTTATTTTTTCAAAGGCTTTCCAAGGGAAAAAGGAAATAATTCCTGCATCATCTTCTGAAGTCAAGGGCATTGAGTGCGGTTGCACCATTGTATCATCTTCCGAATCAAAAGTGTTGAGTGCGGTTGCACCACATTGAAGAAACTTCATTTAAGGAAAGTATCATACCTCTTTCTATTTTTTAAGAAAAGATCGTAAAAAAGCCTTTGAAAAATCGGTCCCTGCGCCCCCACTGGACCACCAGGTACTCATAAAAAGCTTGGGGGGGGGGGGGTTCGGGAGGGTGGGGGAAGGTAAGGGGTTAATTTTAAAGGATCGGGCCTCACTAAAAAAGTGACCTCGATAGCTGTGCCTGTTCATCCAGGCCTTGTGTTCCTAAAAGTCTTTGACCTCGATTGCTGCGCCTGTTCATCCAGGCCTTGTGTTCCTACCAGTGTTTGACCTCGATAGCTGCGCCTGTTCATCCAGACCTTGTGTTCCTACCAGTGTTTGACCTCGATAGCTGTTCCTGTTCATCCAGGCCTTGTGTTCCTACCAGTGTTTGACCTCGATAGCTGTTCCTGTTCATCCAGGCCTTATGTTCCTCTGGGGATAGGGAAATACCTACAGTACCTGAGTGTAATCAGCTATGAAGTGCTGGAAACGTTTTAAAATAAGAATATAAATAAATTTAAAAAAAAATTACTATCCCTGTCCATCCAGGCCTTGTGTTCCTAAAAGTCTTTGACCTCAATAGCTGTGCCTGTTCCTCCAGGCCTTGTGTTCCTAAAAGTCTTTGACCTCGATAGCTGTGCCTGTTCATCCAGGCCTTGTGTTCCTAAAAGTGTTTGATCTCTACGGTACAAAGTCAAGATAGGTTGATATTGCAGATTTGGACTTGAGTAGAGTATTCTTATTTCTGAGAGATCTTCCATTTCCTTTGTCATCAGCTGAAGTGCGTGAGTACAGTCGGAATTCACTAGATGCCAACGGAATTCACTAGACGCCAACGATATTCACTAGACGCCAATGTAAACACCGGGTACACCCAACTCTAGGGGTGGACCCGTTCCAGGGAGTCCTTCCCTGCACAAAGGAAAGGGAACTCTCTCCTCGGCCAGCCTGTCTTTCCCCTATCAAAACCACGGGGACCAGACTACTTCCACTCTGCCAGCCTGTCTTGCCCCTATCAGCTTTCTGACACTCTGCTTTGCTGCCATACACCAGATGACTCACTTAACTCCTTGTGGTGTTCTTGCCACTCTCATGGTTCCTCAGTGTGTTGGTGCTAGTCTATCTGCTTGCTATGTTCCCCCTTCATTGTGCTGTTGGATGTCAATGCCACTTGTCTTGCAGCTTTGCCTGTGGTGCTGCCTTCGATGGTTCATGCATCTGCTATCGGTGCTCTGTTTTGAAGCTGTGGTGTGTTTTTGACATTCTCACTGCTGCTTTGTGCCTCTGTCAAAGCACTCTTGCCACTTCTGGTACCCCTTTGCATCTTTCCAGTGACTTAGGCTATTCATGCCACTTTGGTGCCACTTTGCCACAGTCTAAGTACATTGGAGCTCTTTTCTTGTTGTGATGATTGCTCCCCAGAAGTTTCATGAAAATTGATAAGAAAACCCCAATTCTGCAGTCAAAAATAGGCTGAAAATCCTTCCCCCATTGACTTTAATGGGAACTGGGAAACGTATTGACAGATCGACAACTTATGGAATTCTCCATACTTCCGTATAAAACGGAATCGACCCACCACGAAAACGTATCACAAATGCAACGAAAACTTTTTGGCTGCACATCCCTACTGTAAAGGAATACAATGAGTGAGGTAATCAAATTTGCAGATGACACAAAATTGTTCAGAGTAGTTAAATCACAAGTGGATTGTGATAAATTGCAGGAAGACCTTGTGAGACTGGAAAATTGGTCATCCAAATGGCAGATTAAATTTAATGTGGATAAGTGCAAGGTGATGCATATAGGGAAAAATAACTCATGCTGTAGTTACACAATGTTAGGTTTCATATTAGGAGCTACCATCCAAGAAAGAGATCTAGGCATCATAGTGGATAACAAATTGAAATCATCGGTTCAATGTGCTGCAGCAGTCAAAAAAGCAAACAGAATGTTGGGAATTATTAGAAAGGGGAATGATTAATAAAATGGAAAATGTCATAATGCCTCTATATTGCTCCATGGTGAGACCGCACCTTGAATAATGTGTACAATTCTGGTCGCCACATCTCAAAAAAGATATAGTTGCGATGGAGAAGGTACAGAGAAGGGCAACCAAAATGATAAAGGGGATGGAACAACTTACCTATGAGGAAAGGCTGAAGAGGTTAGAACTGTTCAGCTTGGAGAAGAGACAGCTAAAGGGAGGATATAATAGAAGTGTTTAAAATCAAGAGAGGTCTAGAACAGGTAAATGTGAATCGGTTATTTACTCTTTCAGATAATAGAAGGACTAGGGGCCACTCCATGAAGTTAGCATGTGGCAAATTTGTAACTAATCAGAGAAAGTTCTTTTTCACTCAATGCACGATTAAACTCTGGAATTTGTTGCCAGGGGATGTGGTTAGTGCAGTTAGTGTAGCTGGGTTCAAAAATGGATTGGATAAGTTCTTGGAGGAGAAATCCATTTATCTGCTATTAATTAAGTTGACTTAGAAAATAGCCACTGCTATTACTAGCAATAGTAACATCGGATAGACTTAGTTTTTGGGTACTTGCTAGGTTCTTGAACCCTGGATTGGCCACTTTTGGAAACAGGATGTTGGGCTTGATGGACCCTTGGTCTGACACAGTATGGCATGTTTTTATGTTTTTATAAATCCATTCACTGAGATATGGTGTTACTTTGCTCAGATATGAATGTTCCTAAATCCATTGTAATTATATTAATAAAGTTAAGGCACTATTTATAAAATTTGGAATTGATTTGCATTCTATAAAAATTATTTTCAATTATCTTTGGATTCCTTTTGGTATATTGTACCTTTAGAAATATATACATTACACCATTAAATAACAATTGTAATAGTAAATTTAATAAACATGTCCAACAGAGTACCTAATTTCCACAGGGAGGTTAATATTCACACCTTATAGTGTCTCATTTGTAGATACTAATAATAATTGTTTGTAAGACAAATGAAATTTTCTTTCAAAGTAATTGAATAGATAAATTGTTATACCCCATTAGCAAGTAAACAATCTGCTATGCATTTTAATCCTTTTATTAGAGTGATAC
Source organism: Rhinatrema bivittatum (assembly GCF_901001135.1). Lineage (NCBI taxonomy): Eukaryota > Metazoa > Chordata > Amphibia > Gymnophiona > Rhinatrematidae > Rhinatrema > Rhinatrema bivittatum. The sequence goes on from NW_021821533.1 coordinate 21,721, forward strand.
ATTTTCATTTATAGGCTGATACTCTGGTTTAGGACAATGAAAAGAATGAGGACATTTTATTGTCATCCTTACATTATTTCCTGATTTCTCTCTAGGCATGCACTACTGGATCAATTAAAATTGAATATTCAAAGCTGAGCTTCTTATCTATTACCAAAGGCCCTGAGTCCACTATTGCTATTTCAGCTTATAATGCAATAAATGTTATTCCCTATACTCTCTATTCAATAGCATATCTTATCTGTGCTAGAAGTGCATATGTTCAAATGTAGGATAATCCTGCACCACTTCTATTAATTAGAGTTTATGAAAGGCAGTTCTGGATTTTGTTTCATTCCAAAAAATGTGAGCCAATTGTGCAGTTAAGATTTTTGAAACTTATGAAAAAGATTTTTAAGGGCAAAGATTAACTCAAAGTATTTTGGGCAAGAATATCATCTTTATTAAATGTAATCTATCCATGAAAGAAGCTGAGAAAGATTTTCATATCATTTGTTAGTTAATCAGTTATTTTACATATGACTATTAGAATATTCACATTGTACAGTATTAAGATATTGCCAGATATCATCAGCCAAAATAGATTTATCAACCATTTTAACAAAAAAACTTCCATCCAATTTCTTCTGTTTTAAATATAGGCAAAGCATCTGATTTATGAAAGTTAATTGTAAAACTATCAAAGAACGCAAGTTGATTGATAATCAGAATTTTTGTTTTTTACCCCTAAACATAAATTTTTATGACATAACACCTAATCATCTACGATGAAGGCAAAGAGGTCTGGAGGGAGAAGACACTGAATACAGTAAATTTCCCTTACCATGGTGCCCTCATTGTATAACATCTAGACCAAATTTTAGCAAGGTAAACAACACTACTATGTATGACAAAAAAAAGAAAGGAAAAACTTTCCCAGGCCACATGTCACAAGGATAAAAATGTGCGTACTCTTAGCTTCAGGACTAGGGCTAATGATAGGAAATAGCAATACTGCAGGTCCTTTGGGTAAAAATAAAAACCCTGGTACAGCTATAGGCCATGGTGGTCCTTTTCAAGGACCCAGTGTAGCATTTAACGAACCACATAATTTAATAAAAAAATCTAAGAGGAAGAGATATATTTCTGTGGACTCCTGAAGACAAAAATGAGATGAAGTACTGAGATTTTTATGCAACAAACTTTGCATTTAAATCAAGAAGTTTTGAAAATAAAGCATGCCAAAAACTGGAAGAAAGAGGAATAATATGCAAGGAAAGTTGTTAAAATCAACTGATCAAAATTTAAGATCTTTAATAAAAATTAAAGAAAAATGTATGTGTGTAATAAGATTCTAGAACAATTAAGAGCTGATTCAGAAAAAGAGGCAGAGGCCAAAAGAGGAAATTTGGTGAGAAGAGCTAGAGGAGATGTGCTGGAGTACCTAAGAGCTACCAGATGAGAGGTGTTGGAATAGCCAAGGAGCACCAGGAAAAAGAAGCAGAACTTTCCCATTACAATTGATAAAAAGACTGATCCAATTAAATTGAACATTGAAAAATAGGAGAAAAGCGCAAAACCATATTATTCATAGAATTATCCATACTAAGTGATTATTTTGTTTAATGTATGGAGGAGAGAAGATCCTAAAGCACCACATGAAGCAACAAGAGGTCAAGAAAATATAGCAGAGAGATGCAGAAATAGTCCTGATTGCACTGGGCATCACAGACCTGATTAAAAATTGCTTCCAAGTGCACATTGATTTGTTTCCTATGCATATTAGAGATGTGAATCGTGTCCTCGATCGTCTTAACGATCGATTTCGGCTGGGAGGGGGAGGGAATTGTATTGTTGCCGTTTGGGGGGGTAAAATATCGTGAAAAATCGTGAAAAATCGAAAAAACGTAAAATCGCAAAACCGGCACATTAAAACCCCCTAAAACCCACCCCCGACCCTTTAAATTAAATCCCCCACCCTCCCGAACCCCCCCCAAATGACTTAAATAACCTGCGGGTCCAGTGGCGGTCCGGAACGGCAGCGGTCCGGAACGGGCTCCTGCTACTGAATCTTGTTGTCTTCAGCCGGCGCCATTTTCCAAAATGGCGCCGAAAAATGGCGGCGGCCATAGACGAACACGATTGGACGGCAGGAGGTCCTTCCGGACCCCCGCTGGACTTTTGGCAAGTCTTGTGGGGGTCAGGAGGCCCCCCCCAAGCTGGCCAAAAGTTCCTGGAGGTCCAGCGGGGGTCAGGGAGCGATTTCCCGCCGCGAATCGTTTTCGTACGGAAAATGGCGCCGGCAGGAGATCGACTGCAGGAGGTCGTTCAGCGAGGCGCCGGAACCCTTGCTGAACGACCTCCTGCAGTCGATCTCCTGCCGGCGCCATTTCCGTACGAAAACGATTCGCGGCGGGAAATCGCTCCCTGACCCCCGCTGGACCTCCAGGAACTTTTGGCCAGCTTGGGGGGGGCCTCCTGACCCCCACAAGACTTGCCAAAAGTCCAGAGGGGGTCCGGAAGGACATCCTGCCGTCCAATCGTGTTCGTCTATGGCCGCCGCCATTTTTCGGCGCCATTTTGGAAAATGGCGCCGGCTGAAGACAACAAGATTCAGTAGCAGGAGCCCGTTCCGGACCGCTGCCGTTCCGGACCGCCACTGGACCCGCAGGTTATTTAAGTCATTTGGGGGGGGGGTTCGGGAGGGTGGGGGATTTAATTTAAAGGGTCGGGGGTGGGTTTTAGGGGGTTTTAATGTGCCGGCTCACGATTCTAACGATTTATAACGATAAATCGTTAGAATCTCTATTGTATTGTGTTCCATAACGGTTTAAGACGATATTAAAATTATCGGACGATAATTTTAATCGTCCTAAAACGATTCACATCCCTAATGCATATTACATTCTATGAATTCCAAAAGCAGGCCCTCTTTGCTACAGTGCAAGTATCATGAAGGGCATTAGCAGTAAATTTGAGAGACTGAAATCATGTTCAGCGTACTCTGGCCTAGAAATAAGATTCATTCCTGTCATGCTATGTGCAAAATCTGACCCATCTGGGGACATTACCTGGAGAAAGATCAACTTGATCTCCACCTCGCCCACCAAATTCTCTTTATCTCATCATATCTGCTGGAACTGAATTTCTCTAAGCTCAATTGCAAATATAAACAATAGCGGTGAGTGGGGGGGGGGACATCCCTGTCTAGTACCTCAAGCAGTGTAAATGCTTCTAAATTGAAACTATTAACAAGAACTGCCATTCTTGGAGATACATTTTTTATTCATTTCAGGTTCTCTTTGATTGGAGTAGTATGGTGAGAGCTGGGAAATTATTAAATTGTTTTTAATAATGACTGTATATAATTTTCAAAGAGTTATGCAAGAGTTGTGTGCATAAAAATAATATATGCACAAAAGTAGCATGTACGTGCACATATAAACGTCCAGATTATGTGCATACTTGCAGTATCATTTGTAAATGTTAATGGGGAAAAAACAGGGTGGTCTGGGACTTTCTGGGCCAGGGTTTATAAGTAGGCACCCAAATTGCTAATTTAGAAGAGGTGTACTCGGCTCACAAACATTACCACTCTTATCCAAACACACCAATGGACAATCACTAGGAATGTGGCAAATGATCCAGACTCCCTTGCATGGTATGGACGCAGCAACTATGCTGTCACATCAGTATGTACTTCATATAGACAGTAGGTGCATTCACACATGCAGACAAATGTATACTTACTAGGGATGTGAATCATTTTACGACGATTAAAATTATCGTCCGATAATTTTAATATCGTCTTAAACCGTTATGAAACACAATACAATAGAGATTCTAACGATTTATCGTTATAAATCGTTAGAATCGTGAGCCGGCACACTAAAACCCGCTAAAACCCACCCCCGACCCTTTAAATTAAATCCCCCACCCTCCCGACCCCCCCCCCCAAATAACTTAAATTACCTGGTGGTCCAGCGGCGGTCCGGAACGGCAGCGGTCTGGAACGGGCTCCTGCTATTGAATCTTGTTGTCTTCAGCCGGCGCCATTTTCCAAAATGGCGGCGGCCATAGACCAACAGGATTCGACGGCAGGAGGTCCTTCCGGACCCCCGCTGGACTTTTGGCAAGTCTTGTGGGGGTCAGGAGGCCCCCCCCCAAGCTGGCCAAAAGTTCCTGGAGGTCCAGCGGGGGTCAGGGAGCGATTTCCCCGCCGTGAATCGTTTTCCGTACGGAAAATGGCGCCGGCAGGAGTTCGACTGCAGAAGGTCGTTCAGCGAGGCGCCGGAACCCTCGCTGAACGACCTCCTGCAGTCGATCTCCTGCCGGCGCCATTTTCCGTACGGAAAACGATTGGCGCCGGGAAATCACTCCCTGACCCCCGCTGGACCTCCAGGAACTTTTGGCCAGCTTGGGGGGGGCCTCCTGACCCCCACAAGACTTGCCAAAGTCCAGCGGGGGTCCGGAAGGACCTCCTGCCGTCGAATCCTGTTGGTCTATGGCCGCCGCCATTTTTCGGCGCCATTTTGGAAAATGGCGCCGGCTGAAGACAACAAGATTCAATAGCAGGAGCCCGTTCCGGACCGCTGCCGTTCCGGACCGCCGCTGGACCACCAGGTAATTTAAGTTATTTGTGGGGGGGTTCGGGAGGGTGGGGGATTTAATTTAAAGGGTCGGGGGTGGGTTTTAGCGGGTTTTAACGATTTTAACGATTTATCACGATATTTTACCCCCCCCAAACGGCAACAATACGGTTCCCTCCCCCTCCCAGCCGAAATCGATCATTAAGACGATTGAGGACACGATTCACATCTCTAATACTTACAGACAAGCAATAGGGATGTGAATCGGGTTTCGGACGATTGAAAATATCGTCAGAAATCAGGGGCTCCCCTGAAACGACAGGAAAACCCCACGATATTGATTGTGGTGGTTCTCTTATCGTTTTGGGGGAGGGCGGGAAAAATGGCACACAAAAATAACCCCTAAACCCACCCCGACCCTTTAAAACTAATCCCTTTGCTTCCCCCACCCTCCTGACTCCCCAAAAACATTTTACAGGTACCTAGTGGGCCAGTGGGGGTCCCGGGAGCGATCTCCCGCTCCCGGGCCATCGGCTGCCACTAATCAAAATGGCGCCGATGGCCCTTTGCCCTTACCATGTGACAGGGTATCCATGCCATTGGCTGGCCCCTGTCACATGGTAGGAGCACTGGATGGGCTGCGCCATTTTTAAAGATGGCACCAGCCACCCAGTGCTCCCTCCATGTGACAGGGGCCGGCCAATGGCATGGATATCCTGTCACATGGTAAGGGCAAAGGTCCATCGGCGCCATTTTGATTAGTGGCAGCCGACGGCTCGAGAGCGGGAGATCACTCCCGGGACCCCCACTGGGCCACCAGGTACCTGTAAAATGTTTTTGGGGAGGTCAAGAGGGTGGGGGAAGCAAAGGGATTAGTTTTAAAGGGTCGGGGTGGGTTTTTTGTTTATTGGCTCGGGCGCAGCCGATAAGCAAAACCGCGATCGGGCCCGATGAAAAAAAACCCACATGTGAATCAGAACCAGAATCCGAACCGATTCCGGTTCCGATTCACATCACTAACAAGCAAACATATGAGAATACTGAAAAATATATCCTCTGTGGCCTCCTGGCATTATGTGCCAGAACTGCCATCTCCCCTACACCTGCACCTATGCCCCCAGACCCCTCCACCTCCAGTTGTGACTGGTAATCACATATCCTTGAGATAACAGGCCCTGATTGTAACACTAATCAAGAATAGGGCATCCAATACTATTCATTTGTTCCTCCTGGTTCTGAAAAACTAAAGCAAGAGAGATATCAATTAAGAAATTTGCACAGATAAAATGTTCCCGTATGCAATACAAATCTTACTTGATAAGCATGCACTTAGAAATGTAGGGCAGGAACTACTATAAACTGTAGTCCTCTAATTTACAATATATTTGCCATTAGATCAAAACAACAAACTCAAATGCTTGTTTCAGGATGAGCAGGAGGATTTGCCACAATTCCTTATCTTGTCTTCTGAAAAAGCATCACTACACAAGCTGAAAGAAGAGTATGATGCTGGACTGGTGCTGCAATTGCTATTCTAACAGTCAGATGATGAAAGAAACATGAGGGATGCATCATGCCAGACCTTGCATGATTACAAGAGTGTTCAATTAAAAGGAATTTAAAAAGTCTCATCAGTTTCACATTACTGATGGAAATGACAGCATGCCTACAGCCCTTCAGTAAAGTCATTGCAGGATAACAAGCCTGGGAGGCGAAATACAATTTTAATCTCACATTTCTTATCAAAAAATGGAAAGATGCTAAAGTGCATTGTTGTAGCTGACAAATTCATTTATTCCATATTTATGCTTGTTGTCTTTCATTAAGAAGATGATTGTTGGTTTAGTGCATATATAGCAGTTACCTTGAAAAAGGAGTTTACTGGTTCCTGTGAAATAAGATACAATTTTTGCTTGCAGATATGTCATGTCTTTTCTGTATGGCAAGGCTAGTAAGTATCACAAGCACATTTCATGTAAATATCGAATATGGAGAAAAGGTGACATTGTGCTTCCATGAGATAAGACACTTGCAGTTTGAGTTATGATGACTGGGGTGTTCGATTCTGATGACGTCTTTTAAAATGTCCTTATTTCTACCCCCTCCTTAAATAATTAGTTCTGTAATGTACACTGAAGAGACGTAATTATTTGGTATGATAAGAGTGCTGTAGTAGACAGAAGTATTTGAACTGTGGAATTCAGGGATATGCGGCTTATGGAAGGAATCCTCTTTTTATGTACAGTGTAGTTGCAAGGGAATGAGACCAAATTTTATCATAATAAATAAATACAGGAAAATTTTGTGATTCTTACATTTTGCTATCATCTAAAACATATCCGATGCAGAGTACTACATTCACAGCAATATAAATACCACAGATATATAAAAAAATAATCACAACAGCATTAAACCAGAACAAAACCAAGCAGAATATTCTTTGTAATTATAAAAGTAAATTTATGACCAAAAATCAAAGTTGTAAATTTATATTTTTTCTATCCTGTTTCCCCATAGAATCCTATGGAGTAAGGCAAGATAAATGTCTTTGAGCATAGGGGTGTGCATTCATTTGCAACATATTGGCAATCCGCAACGTATATGTCCATATTCGTTGTATTCTGAGTTCTCAAATCTGTATTCAATTGCTAGCTAGGCTAGCTACTTAGATAGAAAAATATATTTTATCTTAATTTGGCTGCAGTGCCAGCTAGCCCTGTTTTTTTTAAGCACTTTTATTAAGCACTTAATTAAGAATTAAGAAATTAAGAAAAGGTAGGATCCTCTTATATAGTCTAAGTATGTGTGGAATTTTCTTTTTGGGGTTTGGAAAGGTTAAAGTCTCTTAAATTACTTGTCTCTAGGTGAAGTAAGATGTATTTAAATGGTGAAAAAAGAGTCGGGGATATCTGCTGTACGTCCAGGAGAGATTAGCTAGGACGTTCAGGTAATATAGCTAATGATGAAATATTTTAGTATATTTTGTAAAATGTTATATTTAAAGAAATTCTTTATAAAATATTAATTAAATTTGTGAAATGTTTGTAGAAAATTGATTCCTTTGGATACCGATTGAAGATTAAAATATAAGCAGCAGGAAACTTTACACAAGCTCTCCTGAAGAAGCCTGACAAGAGGCGAAACATGTCGAGAGGATAAGAGAGAGGATAAAAGGATATATTGAAGTATCTGACGTTTTTGGGAACGAAGAAGAAAAATTTTGGTGGAATTGGACTCTTTCTGCTTATAGAAGATATGAACCAGCTCATGTGAATTCTAAGGAATTGTTTGTTTAAAAAAATTTTTTTATATAGGTTGTTGTGTGAGTGTGTTGAATGGATGGTATGTGAGAATATGGTATTGGTGTATTTTTAAATGTGGTGATCCGGGGTAAATGTGGTGATCCGGGGTATATTTAGAACAAAGTTGTTTAAGGGTTTTTATATATATTTTTTTGTTACCAATAAAGATTGAGAAAAATATATATTTATATGTCACTATTTATTGTTGAATACTATTGTTGTGTGATATATTAGATTAATTGCCAGAAGTATTGTATCCTGTCATATGACAGGGCAAAGGTAGCGCCGGCGCCATTTTGTTTTTTGTCCCCCGACGTAAGGAGCGTAGGAGATCGCTCCCGGACCCCCGCTGGACCCCCAGGGACTTTTGGCCAGCTTGGGGGGGCCTCCTGACCCCCACAAGACTTGTCAAAAGTCCAGCGGGGGTCCGGGAGCGACCTCCTGCACGCGAATCGTTTTGCCGTACAAAATGGCGCCGGCCATACGGTGTATGGCCGGCGCCATTTTGTACGGCAAAACGACGTCAGGAGCATAGGAGATCGCTCCCGGACCCCCGCTGGACCCCCAGGGACTTTTGGCCAGCGCTACCTTTGCCCTGTCATATGACAGGGCAAAGGTAGCGCCGGCGCCATTTCTACAACGCACCGGAGGCCTGAGAGTAAAAGATCACACCGGGACCCCCCCACTGGACCCCAGGTAATTTAAGGCATTTGAGGGGGGGTTTGGGAGAGTGGGGGATTTATTTTAAAGGGTCGGGGTGGGTTTTAGGGTTGTTTTAGTGTGCCGGTTTTCCCGCCCTCCCCCTTCCCCTCCCCCCTTCCCCCGTTTTACGATTTTTGATGATAAATCGGGGGAATTCCTATTAAATATCGCCTCTAACGATTTTTGACGATTTAAAATATATCGGACGATATTTTAAATCGTCAAAAAACGATTCACATCCCTAATACTGATATACTGACGCACTGATCAGAAGAGTAAGCCAGAATACATTCAGATCTGTATCTTGAAGGACAGGCTGAAGGCTTTCCTGGGACAGAAATGGATCACAAATACAGAAAAGTAATCCTAGCTTAGATACTCTACTGTCTCTATGGCCTCCTCTACAGGGGTGCTTGCTGAGAGATATCTTCCTGTCTCTCTTGGTATATGTGAATTCCTTCTTTCCTTTTTCTTTCTTTCCTGCCTTTCTGCTTTATCGTCTTCCCAATTTTGTTCTTCTCTATCTTGTTTGCTTATTTCATATGTTCCTTCCTCTCTTTGCATCTACTGTTATAACTAGAGCACCGAGGTTCCATGTTAGTGAAAGATATCATCCAGTCAAGTTTACTCTTTTATAACTGCAGCAATCTGCAATTAACACCATTCTTTATGTGTCATTTTTTTTTCCATCTTAAAAAATCTATGGTAAATTCAGTGCCATTCACCATACTTTAATCCATGTAGAGCAAATCCCTAATTAGCATACCTTTTCACACATAAGAACAGGCAGGCAAGGTGATACTATTTATTATGACTTAATACATAGGGCAAAATGTTCCCTCCCTCCCCCCTAACATGGTAAACCCTATTACCATATAACAATCTTGTTACAACATTATAATACATAGACCCAAATGTGTAATACTGTACAAGGCAAATATGAATAAGTCAATATGAGGATATATTGAATGAACAGGTTAGTTCTTATTTATGTTGTATTTGGATTAGTGGGTCAAAGTTTCCCAGAAGCAAATTATTCTTAATACATATTTGAAGATGCTTTATGAGTTTATTGCCCATCCTAAACTAATCTCGCTAAGGTCTGAGTAGCTATTTCTGTTAGCTATAGTGTAAGGAAGCATTACTGGAATACAATTCAGAACATACAGACTGAAGTAAAGGTCAGGGGATGTCTCTATTTATCATGGAGGATGTGCCAAGTTCTTTCTGTATAATAATTTATCAAATAATCCAATTAAGTTTTTTAAAATGTAATTATGTTATCCATGCTTAAGGTCAAGCCATTATAAATAAGTGAAGAGTATGTTTACATCAACCAAGCACTCAGCAAATGCAAATGACAAATTAGGTGTCCTTAATAACAGTTACAGCTAGGACTGCCATAAATAATTTTATTCTAGAAAAATAAATAAAATGTAAAAAAAAAAAGCCATATTCATGAGATTGCAATGAGCCAATAAATCTCTGATTCAGAACAAATGTTTAACATTACAATCAAAAACAGATATAGTACAAGGTTAAATTGAAATTTCATAGCCTATAGCACTGTAGGGCTACTCTTCCACAGCACTGATATTAATGAAATCATATTAAATGCATTCCCTTAATGATGACATTCTCATCCTATGTACTCTGATGGATCTGTTAAACTTAGAAACATAGACCCTGACTGCAGATAAGAACCAGGGACAGTAACTTTGAAACAGCCATGAGGGTGCATATGTCCTTGCGTTTGATGGCTTGCACCCAGGGATGTGGCTATTTTATAACTACATGTGTATATGCATGCATGCTCCAAAACAGGCTGAACACACACACATGTGAGCACCATTTTATATGGACACGCACATGTGTTAGCAAATGCGGTTTCTACCTCCTAATTAGGGGAATTTTATAAGGGACACGCACCGACGCCATAGGTAGTTTTCTCAGCTCGTTTAAAATCATCAGCTCAGTGTGCTGCAGCAGCCAAAAAAGCAAACAGAATGTTAGGAATTATTAGGAAGGGAATGGTTAATAAAACGGAAAATGTTATAATGTCTCTATATCACTCCCTGGTGAGACCGCACCTTGAATACTGTATACAATTCTGGTCGCCACATCTCAAAAAAGATATAGTTTTGATGGAGAAGGTACAGAGAAGGGCAACCAAAATGATAAAGGGGATGGAACAGCTCCCCTATGAGGAAAGGCTAAAGAGGTTAGGGCTGTTCAGCTTGGAGAAGAGATGGCTGAGAGGGGATATGATAGAGGTCTTTAAGATCATGAGAGGTCTTGAACGAGTGTTGCGTTCGTGCCTCTTCTCGCTCCTCGCTCCACCTTCTCTACCTTAGAAGAAACTCCCTTCGGCTCCGATGGACAGTTGCAGCCACGGCTTCTCCCAGCCTCTTGGTCCCGGTGTCCCCAGGCTGGCTTGACGCTACGGTTCCTCCATGTTCCTGATGACGTAAGGGCACGCGCACGCGCTCCAGACTTATACCAGCAAGGGCGCGAACCTCGGGGGTGTTCCCCTTAGTGACGTCATCCATCTTTGCTTTAAAAGGTCTTTGTTTGCTAACTTCTAACGAGTTAGCAAGGAACTCCAACAGGACTTGCTTTGGCAGTCCATGATACTTGCAACAATGATCTGAGTTAGGGATGTGAATCGTTTTCCATATCGTCTTAACGATAGAAATCGTGTGGCAGGGCAAGAAAATCGTCTTAGGCACGATTTTTTAGTTAAAAAATCGTTAAAAATCGTTTTTTTTCCGATTAGTGCGCACTAACTCGAGTTAGTGCGCACTAACGGGAGTTAGTGCGCACTAACTGGGAGTTAGTGCGCACTAACTGAAAATGATACAATTTGACACTTTTCAGGTCAGTTAAGGTCAGTTTAGGAATGAATATGTATTCCTATTGGCTGCCCTCTTATTTATTCATGTTACCAAGTTTCCTACTGACAGTATATGGGGGATGGGAAATGGAAACAGTTGGTAGCTTGACAAAACAAGTAATGTGATCAGTCAATGTGACTAGAACTTGTGCCCTAACCCTGATACCAGGGGTATTGTGATCTTCCTGCACACAGTGCCCTATCCCTATTAATACCAGGAGTGTTGTGATCTTCCTGCACACAGTGCCCTATCCCTAATACCAGGGGTGTTGTGATCTTCCTGCACACAGTGCCCTATTCCTGATACTGGGGGTGTTGTGATCTTCCTGCACACAGTGCCCTATTCCTGATACCGGGGGTGTTGTGATCTTCTTGCACACATCCCGGTATCAGGGATAGGGCACTGCATGCAGGAAGATCACAACACTCCTGGTATTAATAGGGATAGGGCACTGCATGCAGGAAGATCACAACACTCCTGGTATTAATAGGGATAGGGCACTGCATGCAGGAAGATCACAACACCCCTGGTATCAGGATAGGGCACTGTGTGCAGGAAGATCACAATACCCCGGAGGAGTGAGGGTCAGGCAGCTCCCCCCTGTCTGTGAAGCCAGCCTCTCACTAGTAATGCAGGGAGGGAGCTGTCTCAGACTTCACCATCCTCCCCCCCCCCTCACCCACACACCATTCACTAGCTGGGACATGGGGGAAGTCAGGAGTGAGGGTCAGGCAGCTCCCCCCTGTCTGTGAAGCCAGCCTCTCACTAGTAATGCAGGGAGGGAGCTGTCTCAGACTTCACCATCCTCCCCCCCCCCCCTCACCCACACACCATTCACTAGCTGGGACATGGGGGAAGTCAGGAGTGAGGGTCAGGCAGCTCCCCCCTGTCTGTGAAGCCAGCCTCTCACTAGTAATGCAGGGAGGGAGCTGTCTCAGACTGGTATCAGGGTTAGGGCACTGTGTGCAGGAAGATCACAACACTCCTGGTATTAATAGGGATAGGGCACTGTAAGAGATGACTGTAGTAGATTGAATAAAGATCTGATGTTTCTGCTCTCCTCACACCAAACAAAAACAACACACAAGCAGAGAAGCCCTTCTTACAAAGCTGAGCTAGTGAGTTAAGTAGGAGGAAAAGTAAATACTTGTGCCAGTGTGGCTACTTAAAAAATACACTTACCAACAATCAATTACATATATTTGAACTGTGTACAGTTCCAGCCAGGACCACCTTTCTAAAATGCACAGTGATTGGCAAATTCAACATGCACTAGCATTTCAGGTGCCTGCTAACAAAAATAATAAACAAACAAGTTCTAGTCACGTGAGTGCTGATCATTACATTACTTTTTTTGTCAAGCTTCCAACTGTTTCCATTTCACATCCCCCCAACCATTACCTCAGTATTAGCCTTGGTAACATCAATAGATAAGAGCACAGCCAGCCAATAGGAATACATACATACATATTCATTCCTAAGTGACCTTTACTGACCTGGGAAGTGTGAACACTTTGTTTCATTTTCTGTTGGTGTTCGTTAGTTTCCAGTTCCATTTCCCATCCCCCCAACCATCACCTCAGTGGTAACCTTGGTAACATCAATAGATAAGAGGGCAGCCAGCCAATAGGAACACATATTCATTCCTAACTGACCTTCAGTGACCTGGAAAGTGTTTATTTGTATCATTTTCAGTTAGTGCGCACTAAATCGAGTTAGTGCGCACTAACGGGGAGTTAGTGCGCACTAACTCGATTTAGTGCGCACTAACACGATTTAACGATTTTTAACGATAAATCGTTAGAATTTCTATTGTATCGTGTTCTATAATGATTTAAGACGATATAAACATTATCGGACGATAATTTTAATCGTTGAAAAACGATTCACATCCCTAATCTGAGTCAGCTAGGGGAATCCTTCCCCACTGCTCGGCCTTTTCAAACTTACCAGGAGTACCTGCTCCACGGGGGCTCCGCTCTCTCTTCTTGATTTCAGATTGCCTGAGAATACTCTGAAGACTCCTCATTGCCTGGAAGCAATCGCAGATGTGAACACAGTGAGTTCTATTGCAAATAGGAATTGGTACTCACTCCACAAAGGCCTACATTCCTATAACTCTGAAGACTCCCGTCCGAGACGTTATCGCAGGTACAGGAGATTGTGAATTACATTGGATAGATTGCAGATAGGAACCAGTACTCGCTCCACGAGGGCCCATGTTCCTAGAATCCTTTACAGACTCTCTTCTACTCTAGAAGCCATTTCATATACAGCTATTGTGAGTTCTTATTACAGACTGTTTGTGGGAACCAGTGCTCACCTACGGCTCCTGTTCCTGAATGTACTGAAGACTCTCTTTGGCATAGAGACCATTGCAGACATCTACTATTGTGAGTGTACCATCTTGTATCCAGTATACTCTGCTACTCACTTCTTCTAGTCTCTCTCTACAGCTCAGCAACCCAGAGATTATATTCCAGTATCAGAAGGACTTCAGCCCTGCCGAACACATCAACTCACTACTGCCACCACTGGTGGTCCAGCTTCCAGCCTAATAAAGAACTATTTGTGTTTATCTCATATTCTAGCCTAGCCGGTGGTTTCTCTCAGGATCTCCTCCTGGTGGCGCTGTCATCTACCATCGGCCCAGAGATTCACCATTTCCTCTATGTGGTCATTTCTTATACTACTATCACTCTGTGGGAGCCAACCATTGCAGACCACTAACACCGCTTACGGAAGTATTATATATATAGCTAACTCCTCTTTTCTATAGGACTTGCCAGCAGCCTATATATAACAGTTTGCTACTCCGTAGCAGAGATATGATAGATTTCTATCTCAGTAGCGAAGCACAATACCTATTGTTAGCTCCTCTCTTCAGAAGAGTATTATTGAACAGATTACCAACTCCTCTTCCCTAGGGAGTTGACCCATAACAGATTGCATCTCCTTCCCTTACAGGAGCATTTACAGCAGTTCGCTACTAGATTACTAACTCCGCCCTCCGGGCAGGGTAAGCTCTACAGATAGCTAACTCCTCCCTTCTGGAGGAGCAGATCATCACAGATTGCAACTCCTCCTCCTTTCAAGAGGAAAGCAGAACAAGATTGCTAACTCCATAGCAAGAACCAGAACAGATCGCTAACTCCGCCCTCCTGGTGGGGTGAGCGATAACAGTTTGCTAACTCCTCCGCTCTGGAGGAGGAGAGCATAATAACGAGTAGATGTGAATCGGTTATTTACACTTTCGAATAATAATAAGACTGGGGGGCATTCCATGAAGTTAACAAGTAGCACATTTAAGACTAATCGGCGAAAATTCTTTTTCACTCAATGCACAATAAAGCTCTAGAATTTTTTGCCAGAGGATGTGGTTAGTGCAGTTGGTGTAGCTGGGTTCAAAAAAGGTTTGGATAAGTTCTTGGAGGAGAAATCCATTAACGGCTATTAATCGAGTTTACTTAGGGAATAGCCACTGCTATTAATTGCATCAGTAGCATGAGATCTTCTTAGTTTTTGGGTAATTGCCAGGTTCTTGTGGCCTGGTTTTGCCTCTTTGGAAACAGGATGCTGGGCTTAATAGACCCTTGTTCTGACCCAGCATGGCAATTTCTTATGTTCTTATGTTCCCAGTTTGCCCAGTTAAGGGATAGGACTTCCAAACCACCTCTAGTTTATTAGCTTCTCTTTCCTCCTTTTAGCCCCAACCCTTAATACCTCGCTGACTAGCCTAGATTATTTTTGTTTTATTACTTACATGCATCCATAGCATAGTAAAGTTGCTCAGCAGGGGACACCGGCACATGCTTGTGCACGTAAATACGTATGCATAGATTTCACGTTAAAATCCCAGAATGTTCATGTCCCACCCATATCCTGGCCAGACCACACCCACACCCCACCTCTTTTTTGGACTTTTCATTTGTGTACATAGTAGGAGATATGAAAGTACATGGGTGACTTTTAAAATCCCCTCAGTGCACACAGCCCAATATACTTGTGTATCTCCCAGTTTTGATGTGCACTGGGCTTTCACAATCCACCTTATAATGTGCATCGACCCTGCCGAATCTCCTTCCAGTTACAGTATTAGACTGCACTTGATCTCCAGTGCTCCTTTCACTTTTTCATGACATATTACTTATTTCTCTGTGCCACTGCCTATCCCTTGCCTTCTTAAATTCAGCTACTGTTTTTACGACTTCCACTGGGAATCCATTCAATTATCTACCATTATTTCTGTTAAAAATTAAATTTAAAATATTCCTTATTTTACTTGTGAATTTACTCTCTTTGAGTGGCATGTCATCAAGACATCAACTCTTGTTCTAGAATTTCCTATCCATTTAACATAATTGCTTCTTGTGCATTATTTTTGTCTGTCACTAATTTCTGTTATTTGATAAATACCCTGTTCCTTTCATGAGGATTACTTACATCTGGTTTCAAAAGAAATTTTTAATGCTGAGATTTAAAAAAAAAAAAAAAAAAAAGTCTTATATGTACTCATATTTCTCATATAAATTAAAAAAAGAAAAATGAAATATGTATCATTTAGTTTTTCCTTACCAAAAAGTACAGGTAAATTGAAAAGTAGAAGAGTTTGTCTGTGTAATGGAAAAAATGTCTTAATTTGACTAGCTGCCATCTATTTGTAATGCTTTATAAAAATGGATGAACTGGAGAGAGCTTCGGAATTATTTGGAACACTTTTTGACCATGCATATTAATCTTTAGGATTACACATTTGCGGGCGGATTTTAAAAGCCCTGCTCGCGTAAATCCGCCCAGATTTACGCGAGCAGGGCCTTGCGCGCCGGCGCGCCTATTTTCCACAGGCCTGCCAGCGCGCGCAGAGCCCCGGGACTCGCGTAAGTCCCGGGGTTTTTTGTCGGGGGCGTGTCGGGGGCGTGTCGGGGCGGGGCCGGTCGACGCGGCGTTTTGGGGGCGGGGCACAGCGTTTTGGGGGTGGGTCTGGGGGCGTGGTTTCAGCCCAGGGCGGTCCGGGGGCATGGCCGCGCCTTCCTGAACCGCCCCCGGGTCACGTCTCGGCGCACCAGCGGCCCGCTGGCGCGCGTGGATTTACGTCTCCCTCCGGGAGGCGTAAATCCGTGGACAAAGGTAGGGGGGGGTTTAGATAGGGCCGGGGGGGTGGGTTAGGTAGAGGAAGGGAGGGGAAGGTGAGGGGAGGGCGAAAGAGAGTTCCCTCTGAGGCCGCTCCGATTTCGGAGCGGCCTCGGAGGGAACGGAGGCAGGCTACGCGGCTCGGCACGCGTCGGCTGCCCAAAATCGGCAGCCTTGCGCACACCGATCCTGGATTTTAGCAGATACGCGCGGCTACACGCGTATCTACTAAAATCCAGCGTACTTTTGTTTGCGACTGATGCGCCAACAAAAGTACGCGAACGTGCATTTTTTTAAAATCTACCCCTTGGAGAATAATTTTCAAAAGGCTAAAATGCATAAAATGAGAACTTACGTGTGTAAGTAGCATGTATTCAGACAAGTAGTATGTTGTAAAAGCCTGACATATGCTCATACTAGCAGTGTCATGTGTAAGTGTACACAAAATAGATGCAGTTTAGGGTCATTCTGAAATGGGATTTGATAATTTGTGCACAAGTTAGAATTTTGTAATTAGTATAAGCCTATATATTACCAAACATAGACTTAGATCCACTAAGCCGCAAACCCAATCGACACCATTTTTCAAAATGGCACCAACCTGACCTTACCCCTATTAAGTGATAGGAGCAAGTTCCAGGGATCTGGCCTAGGTCCACTGCTCAGACCTTGCCCCAGTCAAGTGACAGGAGCAAGGTCAGATCAGTGCCAAAGGCCCCATTGATGGATCATTTTCAAACTTTTGAGGTTTGGGATTGTGGGAAGGTGCTCAGGGGATTTGGGGGAGTGGGGGAGGGTAGATTTTCACTTGACACCAATGATGTTTTTGAAAATTGGGGGATCAGGGAGAAGGAGAGGTATTGGGGGGGCCCCCTAACCCCAATGATTTGGGTTGACCATTGGGGAGAGGGAGAATGGGGACGGCCAGTGCCTGCACTTATTTATAAGGAAAGGGAATAGGGGCACAAACTTTATTTTATTCAGAAAGTATTGGGTGTTGGGAGACCATCATCATGTGACTCCTTTTTACTTTTTTTTTTACATTTGACATGTCAGTGCCACCTCAAGTTGTAGCCCTGGGGTAAGCAGGGGTCAGATTTGACCCCCGCTCAACTTTTTTCTTTTGGTGTGGAAGTTTAACAATTTGGCATAGCCCTATACATGTAATGAAGGAACCTTGGGACCTACGTTAGGGTTCTCACACTCCTGCATTAGATTACTGATTCCCCAGGAGGTGTTGTTAGCTTGTCGTGGCTGACAACTTTTTAAGTTGGCTGCGTTACGTTATTAACATCAAATTGCCTATTAATGAGCTACTTTGCTTGAATTTGCAAAATTCATGTATGCAAATTGCATGCAAAGCAGCTCATTATAACAAGGGAGGGAATATGGGCAGAGCCATGGAAATTATCACATATATTTTTCAATATCACCACATCAGGTCTATTCATGTTTTATTCACTTTAACAGCCCTATTGCTGCTTGATGCAACTCCCTTAGATGCTTGCTTTTATATATGTTAATTGAGTTGTGAAATTGCAATTGTACTTGTATTTTGTCTGTGGTTTTTGGGAGGAAGTTCTTAATTAAGTGTGGGGGGTCAGCAGGAGCAGTGGAACACATGTTTAGTTGGGGGAGCAAATAAATCAACCTCTTCCCCTGCTTCCTCCTGGTGCCCTAGTTAATGATGAGGAAATGTTAATAGAAGCATGGTCCTAATGGCCCACCCCATTCAGCTTAGTTTCGGGGCCCCCCATGGGAAATTTCATTTTTCCCGTGGTTCAGGTTTTTTTTGTCGGGGGGCCCTGATTTTCATGTTAGTGCACACTAATGGGGCAAAGTTAGTGTGCACTAACATGAGTTAACGTGTGCTAACTCCTGATAGCATGCACTAACACAAAAATTGAGGCCTTCCCCAAAAAAATACCCCGAACCACAGGAAAAATGAAATTTCCCACGGGGGCCCTGAAACAAAGCCCGAGATGATAGAGACTGCACTACTTCATCTTGACCCCCCATAGACTGCTGAATAGTGAGGTGCATTTGTTTTTCCCAAATTAAGCAATTTCAATGAAATTGCTTAATTCAGTATGGTTCAGGAGAACGGAAAAATGAAAGAAATTTTTGTGAAATTTCGTAAAAATTTATTTTTTGTGTTAGTGCACACTAACAGGATTTAGCGCACGCTAACTCCAGATAGTGCACACTAATGGGACAGAGTTAGCGTGCGCTAATGGGAGTTAGAGTGCACTAACGGGAGTTAGTGTGCACTAACACGAAAAACCAATTTTTCCGAAATTTCGGAAAAATTTCTTTCATTTTTCGGTTCTCCTGAACCATACCGAATTAAACAATTTTGTTGAAATTGCCTAATTCGGGAAAAACGAATGCACATCACTATTCAGCAGTCTATGAGGGTCAAGATGAAGTAGTGGAGTCTCTAGGTGAACTGCTGGGTGAACTGCTGGAGGTGTCAGTGAACTGGTGATATAAAGTACACACACACATAAGTATTTTCATAGGCGAAGTATGTGCATATTTTATAAAATATCTGCCTCCACACATAAGGATGGTAACTTTAATAGGAGCATGCATGTGCCCACATAGACTGGAATTTTATATTGTCCATGAAAGTGAATGTGTTTGTTTAATATAAAATATGCCAAACACATGTATGTGTACTCCTAATTTTAATCAGTTGTGTAAGGAAATATTATTCCCATATCTTTCCTTAGGACTTGTCAGTTTTACACGCGCAAGTGAGCACATTTTAAAACATATGCACTTAAAGGAAATAACCAATTTGACCACTTAGTTCACCAGTTTGCCCAGTCTAGTTCATGAAGACCCCGCAGATTCTTCAGCCTGCACCCCCTCAGTTTAACCAGTCCTCTCACCCTATTATTTATTGGCTCTTGTGAGTTTTACTGTAATTTACACCTGAAAAAGAGCAGAAGTAAATATGAGCAGGTAACAGCCCGAAACACTCTGAGGTAGATCTTCAAAACATACGCACGCGCGTACTTTTGTTCGCGCCACTGGCGCTTATCTTATAAAATCCGGGGTCGGCACACGCAAGGCTGCGCAAAATCGGCAGCCTGCGCACACCGAGCCGCACAGCCTGCCTCCCTTCCCTCCGAGGCCGCTCCGAAATCGGAGCGGCCTCGGAGGGAACTATCGTTCCGCTTCCCCCAACCTTCCCCTCCCTTCCCCTATCTACCCCACCCCCCAGCCCTACCTAAATCCCCCTCCACCTTTGTTGGGCAAGTTACGCCTGCTTGAAGCAGGCGTAACTTGCGCGCGCCGCCCCGGCATCCCCCGGCACAGGCCCCAGTGCCGGGGGACTAGGGACCACCCTCCCGGCCCGCCCCCGAACTGTCGTCACGCCCCCGGACCCGCCCCGGACTGCCCCCTGCCCCCGGGCACGCCCCCTCCCACCCCTTTTAAGAAGCCCCAGGACTTACGCGTGTCCAGGGGCTTTGCGCGCACCGGCGGCCTATGCAAAATAGGCGCACCGGCGTGTGAGTGCCCTGCGCGCGTAAATCCGGGAGGATTTACGTGCGCAGGGGTTTTAAAATCTACCCCTCTGTGTTCACAAGTTTTAGAATTGCGATTTATGTGAGTAAATATTGATTCTGACCCAGAATGCCCCAAATCCACCCCTTTTTTCATGCATTCTGTTGCTCATGCAAGTGCAAATCTGCCTGTAATTTTCCAGTTTTAAAATGAGAGTTGTTCATGCTCTGCCCATCTACTCACATATATGGCCTTATAATGCCAGTAATTATTTAAAAATGGATTCCTATGGTAAATATGTGCACATGTTAAAATTATTTAGCATGTAAACATACATGCATGTGCTTTTATAAAATAGATATTGAAACTAAGTGACTCTGCATTTATAATCTATGCATATACTTTTTGAGGCAAAGATAGGGAGTATTTTTAAAACTGCTCATGAGATTTAAAGTTCATTTTAAAAGGAAAATTTCTTGCAGTTTCCCATTGAAAATATGGCTGGTGAACAACTCAGACACATTTGTACCCATGTACTGTGCACCAGTGGAGAAGAAGAGGTAAAGTATGCATGGAAACTAGAAAATGAAATCTCATATTTTCTTCACTCCCTTGACCTAACCTCACCTCTCTTCTCATTTATTTATTTTATTTTATTTAAAAGGTTTTATATACCGACAACTGTTTGCACATGTGGGTAAGAGTTTAAAAACCTTTGTTGCCTGCTAAATAATGTTTCTTCTGACATTTCCTTAACCTTTCAAAGGAGTCACACATGTAAAAGTAGCATGTATGGTAGTCATTTTCAAAAGCCCATTTTTGCACATAAAACCTTTTCAAAATTCAGCCCTCTGTCAGGAAATTTCAAAGGAATTATGCGTGTAAAAGTAACAATTTTCAAAAAGTGAGGTTTACTTGCGTATATCCTTTTGAAAACTACCTTCAGATAGTGCAGAACAGTGTGCACTCTGGGTAGCACATGCACATGTACACCCAAGTGCTCCTTTTAAAAATCTACCCCTTAGTGTCTACTGGAGGAAGTAGGAGCTACATTCTATGTAATATCCCACCCTTACTGGTGAATAAATTTTCAATCATGATGAAGGTGCAAGTGCTGGAAAGGAAGTGAATGACTAGAAGGATAGACATTGAATCAATAGACCAAAATTAAATTCTCAAATATTAAAAAAAATAGGAGGATGGAGATTTTTATGATCTAGGATTGACATTTTGGCTTCTTTGAAATTTTGGTTTATCAAGCCTGTTCAGAGGTCGTTTCTTCTGTTTTGATAGAATATTTATTCACCCACAATCACATAGGGCCAGATATTCGTACCTACGCATGGGCATAGATTTGTGAGCGCAACACGGTGCGCACAAATCTACGCCCGATTTTATAACATACACGTGCATCCGTGCACATGTTATAAAATCCAGGGTTGGCACACACATCTTTCCTGCAGGGGCGGGATTTTTTTTGGTCCAGAAAAAAGGTGGGTCTTTACGGCATTGTATTGATTACAGAGGACTGAATGCCATTACCAAGAAGAATCAATACCCTATTCCTTTAATCTCGAAACTTTTTGATCAACTAAAAGGAGTGAAAATCTTCACTAAATTAGATCTTAGGGGGGGCCTATAATTTAATTTGCATACGAGAAGGTGATGTTAGGCAAGTTATTCAATGCCTCCGAGATAAGTTATATGCTAAATTAGAGAAATGCCTTTTTCACCAAAAAGAGTTACCCTTTCTGGGATATATTGTGTCTCAAGATGGACTTCATATGGATCCTGAGAAACTTAAGGCTATTGTGGAGTAGGGATGTGAATCGTTTTTTAACAATTAAAATTATCGTCCGATAATTTTAATATCATCTTAAATCGTTATAGAACACGATACAATAGAAATTCTAACGATTTATCGTTAAAAATTGTTAAATCGTGTTAGTGCGCACTAACTCGAGTTAGTGCGCACTAACTGAAAATGATACAAATTGACACTTTCCAGGTCAGTAAAGGTCAGTTAGGAATGAATATGTGTTCCTATTGGCTGGCTGCCCTCTTATCTATTGATGTTAACCAGGTTCCCTCTGAGGTGATGGTTGGGGGGATGGGAAATGGAAATGGAAACTCAGGAACACTAACAGAAAATGATACAAATTATTGACACTATCCAGGTCAGTAAAGGTCAGTTAGGAATGAATATGTATTCCTATTGGCTGGCTGCCCTCTTATCTATTGATGTTACCAAGGTTCCAATTGAAGTGATGGTTGGGGGGATGGGAAATGAAAACTGTTGGTACTTGACAAAAAAAGTAATGTGATCAGTCAATATGACTAGAACCTGTGCCCTATTCCGGATACCAGGGGTGTTGTGATCTTCCTGCACTCAGTGCCCTATCCCTGATACCAGTCTGAGACAGCTCCCTCCCTGCATTACTAGTGAGAGGCTGGCTTCACAGACAGGGGGGAGCTGCCTGACCCTCACTCCTGACTTCCCCCATGTCCCAGCTAGTGAATGGTGTGTGGGTGAGGGGGGGGGGGGAGGATGGTGAAGTCTGAGACAGCTCCCTCCCTGCATTACTAGTGAGAGGCTGGCTTCACAGACAGGGGGGAGCTGCCTGACCCTCACTCCTGACTTCCCCCATGTCCCAGCTAGTGAATGGTGTGTGGGTGAGGGGGGGGGGGGAGGATGGTGAAGTCTGAGACAGCTCCCTCCCTGCATTACTAGTGAGAGGCTGGCTTCACAGACAGGGGGGAGCTGCCTGACCCTCACTCCTGACTTCCCCCATGCCCCAGCTAGTGAATGGTGTGTGGGTGAGGGGGGGGGGGGAGGATGGTGAAGTCTGAGACAGCTCCCTCCCTGCATTACTAGTGAGAGGCTGGCTTCACAGACAGGGGGGAGCTGCCTGACCCTCACTCCTGACTTCCCCCATGTCCCAGCTAGTGAATGGTGTGTGGGTGAGGGGGGTGGGGAGGATGGTGAAGTCTGAGACAGCTCCCTCCCTGCATTACTAGTGAGAGGCTGGCTTCACAGACAGGGGGGAGCTGCCTGACCCTCACTCCTGACTTTCCCCATGTCCCAGCTAGTGAATGGTGTGTGGGTGAGGGGGGGGGGGGGAGAGGATGGTGAAGTCTGAGACAGCTCCCTCCCTGCATTACTAGTGAGAGGCTGGCTTCACAGACAGGGGGGAGCTGCCTGACCCTCACTCCTGACTTCCCCCATGTCCCAGCTAGGGAATGGTGTGTGGGTGAGGGGGGGGGGGAGGATGGTGAAGTCTGAGACAGCTCCCTCCCTGCATTACTAGTGAGAGGCTGGCTTCACAGACAGGGGGGAGCTGCCTGACCCTCACTCCTGACTTTCCCCATGTCCCAGCTAGTGAATGGTGTGTGGGTGAGGGGGGGGGGGGAGAGGATGGTGAAGTCTGAGACAGCTCCCTCCCTGCATTACTAGTGAGAGGCTGGCTTCACAGACAGGGGGGAGCTGCCTGACCCTCACTCCTCCGGTGTATTGTGATCTTCCTGCACACAGTGCCCTATCCCTGATACCAGGGGTGTTGTGATCTTCCTGCATGCAGTGCCCTATCCCTATTAATACCAGGAGTGTTGTGATCTTCCTGCATGCAGTGCCCTATCCCTAATACCAGGGGTGTTGTGATCTTCCTGCACACAGTGCCCTATTCCTGATACCAGGAGTGTTGTGATCTTCCTGCATGCAGTGCCCTATCCCTGATACCGGGATGTGTGCAAGAAGATCCCAACACCCCCGGTATCAGGAATAGGGCACTGTGTGCAGGAAGATCACAACACCCCTGGTATTAGGGATAGGGCACTGTGTGCAGGAAGATCACAACACTCCTGGTATTAATAGGGATAGGGCACTGTGTACATGAAGATCACAACACCCCTGGTGCCAGGGATAGGGCACTGTGTGCAGGAAGATCACAACACCCCTGGTGTCAGGGTTAGGGCACTGTGTGCAGGAGGATCACAACACTCCTGGTATTAATAGGGATAGGGCACTGTGTGCAGGAAGATCACAACACCCCTGGTGCCAGGGTTAGGGCACTGTGTGCAGGAAGATCACAACACCCCTGGTGCCAGGGTTAGGGCACTGTGTGCAGGAAGATCACAACAATCTTGGTGTCAGGGTTTGGGCACTATGTGCAGGAGGATCACAACACTCCTGGTATTAATAGGGATAGAGCACTGTGTGCAGGAAGATCACAACAATCCTGGTATTAATAGGGATAGGGCACTGTGTGCAGGAAGATCACAACACCCCTGGTGCCAGGGTTAGGGCACTGTGTGCAGGAAGATCACAACACTCCTGGTATTAATAGGGATAGGGCACTGTGTGCAGGAAGATCACAACACCCCTGGTGCCAGGGTTAGGGCACTGTGTGCAGGAAGATCACAACACCCCTGGTGCCAGGGTTAGGGCACTGTGTGCAGGAAGATCACAACACTCCAGGTATTAATAGGGATAGGGCACTGTGTGCAGGAAGATCACAACACCCCTGGTGCCAGGGTTAGGGCACTGTGTGCAGGAAGATCACAACACTCCTGGTATTAATAGGGATAGGGCACTGTGTGCAGGAAGATCACAACACCCCTGGTGCCAGGGTTAGAGCACTGTGTGCAGGAAGATCACAACAATCCTGGTATTAATAGGGATAGGGCACTGTGTGCAGGAAGATCACAACACTCCTGGTATTAATAGGGATAGGGCACTGTGTGCAGGAAGATCACAACACCCCTGGTGCCAGGGTTAGGGCACTGTGTGCAGGAAGATCACAACACTCCTGGTATTAATAGGGATAGGGCACTGTGTGCAGGAAGATCACAACACCCCTGGTGCCAGGGTTAGACACTGTGTGCAGGAAGATCACAACACTCCTGGTATTAATAGTGATAGGGCACTGTGTGCAGGAAGATCACAACACCCCTGGTGCCAGGGTTAGGGCACTGTGTGCAGGAAGATCACAACACCCCTGGTGCCAGGGTTAGGGCACTGTGTGCAGGAAGATCACAACACTCCTGGTATTAATAGGGATAGGGCACTGTGTGCAGGAAGATCACAATACCCCTGGTATCAGGGTTAGGGCACAAGTTCTAGTCACATTAACTGATCACATTACTTGTTTTGTCAAGCTACCAACTGTTTCCATTTTCCATCCCCCATATACTGTCAGTGGGAAGCTTGGTAACATGAATAAATAAGAGGGCAGCCAATAGGAATACATATTCATTCCTAAACTGACCTTAACTGACCTGAAAAGTGTCAAATTGTATCATTTTCAGTTAGTGCGCACTAACTCCCAGTTAGTGCGCACTAACTCCCGTTAGTGCGCACTAACTCGAGTTAGTGCGCACTAATCGGAAAAAAACGATTTTTAACGATTTTTTAACTAAAAAATCGTGCCTAACACGATTTTCTTGCCTTGCCACACGATTTATATCGTTAAGACGATATGGAAAACGATTCACATCTCTATTGTGGAGTGGCCCCAACCAGTCGAGCTTAAGGCCCTGCATTTATTTTTAGGCTTCTCTATTATTGCCAATTTATTTCTAGATAAATGCCTTAACTCTGACTGCCTTAACGAGGAAGGGAATGCCTACTTGTGATTGGCCTACTGAAGCCCTTCATGCATTTCAGCTTTTAAAAAAAGAATTTATATAGGATCCTTGTCTGTAACTTCCTGATCCAACCAAGCCATTTTTCCTAGAAGTAGATGCTTCAGCTCTAGGCGTTGGAGCTATTTTGTTACAACCATCTGAGTCAGGAAAACTATGCACTTGCACCTATTTTTCTAAGAAATTTTCCTCAGCAGAGAAGAATTATGCTTCTGGAGAATGAGAGTTATTGGCTATCAAGGCTGCGTTTGAGGAGTGGCGACATCTGTTGGAGGGGGCTAAATATACCCTTAACATTTACACTGATCATAAAAACCTCGCTTATTTATCACAGGCCCAACGTTTGAATCCACGACTAGCCCAATGGGCCCTTTTCTTCAGTCAATTTGACTTCAAAGTAAATTTTCGGCCTGCTGAGAAGAATTTGAGAGCTGATGCTTTCTCTTGGAGCTTTGCACCTGACGATTCCCCTGAACCTCCCCGTCATATCGTTGACCCAGCTCAAATAATGTTGGCAGCTACCTTTATGGTTCCACTTGGGAAAACGGTGGTGCCAAAGCATTTAAGACAAAAAGTTTTATGATGGGCTCATGATTCTCATTTTGCCGGACATCCTGGTATCTGCAGGACTAAGAATCTTATTTCCTACTTCTAGTGTTGGCCACAATTGAAGTCAGACAATTAAAGTTATGTGAAATCTTGTCCCACTTGTGCCGCTCAAAAAGTTCCTCGACAACAAACGTCTAGACTCTTACAACCACTTCCCATTCCAGATAAACTTGGACCCACATAGCAACTGATTTTGTCACTGAACTTCCTTGTTCTGAAGGAAATACTGTCATTTGGGTCATGGTTGATCGATTCTCTAGGATGGCTACTTTCATCCCACTTCCCAGACTGCCATCTGCTCCAGAATTAGCTCGACTTTTTCTACAATATATTTTTCAAATTCATGTTTGACCTCTAGTATCATCTCAGACAGAGGAGTTCAATTTACAGCTCAATATTGGAAGGATCTCTGTAAAAAACTTCAAATAGAACTAAACTTCTCTTCAGCCTATCACCCTCAATTGAATGGTTTGACTGAACACATCAATCAGTCCCTCAAGACTTTTTTACTTTGCCTTGTTAACCAAAGACAGGAAGATTGGGCATCTCTGTTACCATGGGCTGAGATTTGTCAAAACAATCATGTAACTCAGGCTTCAGGATCATCACCCTTCTTTCTAGTTTTCGGGAGACATCCTCAAGTTCCTCTTCCCATTTCCACACTCTCTTCCTGCCCAGCTGTAGAACAAACTATTCAATCTATGATGGAGCTCTAGAGACAGACACAACGTCTTTTACAACAAGCCTCCAGTAAAGCTAAAAAACAAGCCGATAAAGGGAGGAAAGTGGGTCGCAACTTCATCCGGGGATTTGGTGTGGTTGAGCACTCACAACCTTAGATTATGCACACCATCACTAAAATTTGCACCCAGATTTGTTCGACCATTTCCTGTTGAGAGACAAGTCAGTGAAGTCACCTTTAAACTAAAATTACCTTCCAATTTGCGTATCCATAATGGGCCAGATTTTAAAACTTATGCGCGGGCATAGATTTGTTCGCGCAACCTGGCGCGAATAAATCTACGCCCGATTTTATAACATACGCACGCTGCCATGTGTATGTTATAAAATCTGGGGTTAGCGTGCGCAAGGGGATGCACACATGTGCACCTTGCGTGTGCTGAGCCCGAGGGGAGCCCCGATGGCTATCCCTGTTCCCTCCAAGGCCGCTCCAAAATCAAAGCGGCCTTGGAGGAAACATTTTCTCCAGCCCCCCCCACCTTCCCCTCCCTTCCCCTAGCCCTAACTAATCTCCCTCTACCTTTGTTGAAAAAGTTACGCCTGCCCAAGGCAGGCATAACTTGCATGAGCTGGCCAGCTGCTGGCGCCATGCCCTGGCACAGGCCGTGTGCTGGAGCACTTGACCCCACCCCCGGAACCACCATCAAGCCCCCGGCCCGCCCCTGACCCCCTCGCCACACCCACGGCCATGCCCCGGACCACCACCAAGCCACGGCCGCGCCCCCGGACCAACCCTTTTTGCGAGCCCCGGGACATATGAGCATCCTGGGGCTTGCATGTGCCACTGAGCCTATGCAAAATAGGCTCGGCGCATGCAGGGGCAGATTTTCTTGGGTTACGCACGTATGTTATGCGCGTAGCCTTTGAAAATCTGCCCCAATGTGTTTCATGTATCTTTGCTTAAACTGGCAATCTTGTCCTGGCCCTCCAGGAGGAATAAACCCTCCATTCCGTCTATAATTCAGGATGACACATAGTATGAGGTTACAGAAAATTTGGACTCCAGAAGATCTAGGGGAATCCTACAGTATTTAATTTCTTGGAAAAATTATGGACCAGAGGAGAACTCCTGGGAGCCTGCTTGTAATGTTCATCCACCTCGTTTACTCCAACAGTTTCATCGACATTTTCCTCTTAAACATTGTCCCAGTAGCAGGAGGGAGTGGCTTTGGGTGTGTTGCATTTGTGCCTGTTCTTGCCCTCGCACCACCCTCTCTACCTTATTGGTGACTCCCTTCGGGTCTGACGGACAGATGCTGCCGTGGCTTCTCCTCGCCATTCTTCCTGGAATCCCCGGGCTTACCTGATGCTGTGGATCCACCATGTTCCTGATGATGTAAGGGCGCGTGCGCTCGCTCCACAGTTTTTACCAGCTAGGGTGCGAACCTCAGGGGCGTCCCCTCTTAGTGACGTCATCCGCTTCCACTTTAAAAGGTCTTTGCTTGCAACTATGAATCGAGTTAGCAAGGGGAATTCTTTCTCCACTGCTCTGCCTCCACCACCTTACCTGGGGGTACCCGCTCCTCGGGGGCCCCGCTCTCTCTTCTTGATTTCAGATTGCTAAGACGGGATCCAGTACTCGCTCCTCGAGGGCCTACGTCCCTGAATGCTCAGAAGACTCCTTACTACCTGGAAGCGATCTCAGATATGAACACAGTGAGTTCTATTACAGCTAGGAATCGGTACTCGCTCCACGAGGGCCTATGTTCCTAATCTCCGAAGACTCCCTTCTGTCTAAAACATTATCGCAGGTACGGAGATCGTGAGCCATTATTGCAGATTGCAGATAGTAACCAGTACTCGCTCCACAAGGGCCCATGTTCCTAAATCCCTTTTCAACTCTCTTCTATATCAGAAGCTATCATATATCTATATCTTGTGCATTACTATTATAGACTGCAGATAGGAACCGGTACTCGCTCCACGAGGGCCTATGTTCCTAAAACCCTCCAAAGACTCTCTTCTATTCCAGAAGCCATCTCATACACAGATATTGTGAGTTCTGGTTCCAGACTGCATATAGGAACCAGCACTCGCCTTTGGCTCCTGTTCCTGAATATACTGAAGACTCTCTGTTGCATAGAAGCCATTACAGATATCTACAATTGTGATTGTATCATCTACTACTGGTTATGTATCCAGCATACCCTGTCTACTCACTACCTATAGTCTATCTCTACAGCTCAGCAACCCAGAGACTGCAATTCCAGTATCTGAGGGGCTTCAGCCCTGCCGGGCACATCAGCTCACTATTGCCACCTCTGGT
Organism: Rhinatrema bivittatum; assembly: GCF_901001135.1. Taxonomy (NCBI): domain Eukaryota; kingdom Metazoa; phylum Chordata; class Amphibia; order Gymnophiona; family Rhinatrematidae; genus Rhinatrema; species Rhinatrema bivittatum. Next base: position 51,089 of record NW_021821533.1, read on the forward strand.
GGTTCTACTTCCTGTCTAATAAAGAACTATCTGTGTTTGTCTCCATACTCCAGCCTAGCCGGTGGTCCCTCTCAGGATATCCTCCTGGGGGCGCTGTCATCTGCCATTGGCCCAGGGATTCACCAATTTACCTTAAGTGTTCATTCCTTACACTACTAGAGTGGTATTATACGACTGCCATTCTGTGGGAAGCCAACCTACTACAGAACACTAACTCCGCTTACGGAGTATTACAATTGTTAGCTCTTCCCCTTGGCAGGGTGATCCATAACAGACTGCTAACTCCCTGGCGGACTTATTATAACAGATTGCCAATGCCTCCCCGTGGCGGGGTGATTTATTACATATTCTAACTCCGCCCCTGGGAGCAGTTTCTACAGATTGCTACGCCTAGCAGCAGGGATTGATAACAGATTGTTAACTCCTCCCTCTCCAGGAGGAGATCCATAACAGATTGCTAACTCCTCCCTCTACAGGAGGAGCTCAATAACAGATTGCTAACTCTGAGCAGCAGATTTATAACAGCGGGGGAGGTACTGTTATCGGTCAGCGGCAGCAGGTCCTGGCTCCCTCTCAGTGGTGCGGTGTGGCAGCCTCTGTTGGCAGCAGCACGGGCTGACCTTTAGCACGTCCAGGCTCTGTACCCTCAATGACGCATCAGTGGAAAAACCAGAAGTTCCTGCAGTTTGCGTGGGAACTTTGAAGTTTTAAACCCCTGAGCCCAGCATGGCATCGCCTAAGCTACAGGCTTGCTTGTGCTGGACTCCCCTTGCATTTCTGGTGTCTGTTTGCCTGTTATGATCTCAGCCTGGTTTGGACCTTTCTCTGCCCACTGCCTGCCTCAACCTTGGATTGGATTTGGGTCTTGTTTGCCTGCTGCCTGCCTCGACTTGGACTGTGTTCTGGTTTACCTGCCTGCTGCCTGCCTCGACCCTGGATTGGATTTGGACCTTTGTTTGCCTGCTGCCTGCCTTGACTTAGACTGTATCTGGTTTACCAGTCCACTGCCTGCCTCAATCCCGGACTGGTTGGGACTTTCTCTGCCTGCTGTCTGCTTCTAACCACGGGTTAATGTAAGACTGTTGTCTACCAAGGGATTCACTAACAAACTATGTAACACAGAGGCATTAATGCTTGAAGGTTGAACAAGAAAGTGGCATCAACATCCTAAAGTACCATGAAGGGGAAATACAATATAGAGTCTGGAGTAAGACAGCAAGATAGAGTGAAAACAATACCCTCAAGGTACAAAATCTGTGTATGCAGCAATGCTGAGTAGAAGAAATACCTCTAAGGTATAGAAAAAGAGCTATAGCAGCAAAGCACAGAGGCATAGAAGATGGCTGTCTTTCTGTTGAAGAACTTGCCACTTCTCAGATGTAGGACAAGAGAATGATCTGTCATCAGCATCACTTTTGTGCCATAAGCTTTTATTACATTCCCTACTTGAAATTGATTTTTCTCCTGGGTGGAATTTTGGACTTCCTGTGAAATTTGCTTTCCAATTGAACTTTTTTCACAATCAAAGCACACCAATGGTCTTCTTTCAGTCTTTTTCCACTTTGTTGATTTTCTGGTGTTGCATTAGTTCTCTCTTCCTACTGAAACCTTTACCTTATTAAGAACTTATAAATGTCTCCCTTGTGCATCTTTACTCTTGTGGCTGTATTTCTTCTTTCTGACTATTTTTTGGGGAAAACACACCCCAGTATAAATAATAAACAAGGGTGAGAGAAATTTACTGAGATCCTAGAAATGTACAACAAAATAGGAGAAACAGAACCAGAAAAGAAGATGAGGTGGGGGAGAAATTTGTAGTTCTTTTTCTTTTTTTTTTTTTCAATGTTTTTCCTCTAGGGACAAAACACCCCAGCATAACAAAAAAAAACCAAAAACAAAAAACAAAAAAGGTGGGAAAAATAAACTAAGATGCAAACAATAAAAAGAACTGAGGTATCATATCTCTCATGTTGTACATAATAGGCATAGCAGATAGGCATATTAACAGCATGACCGCCAATCTGGTATATCAGGGGCAAGTCAGTTAGGCAGAGTGGTAGCAGCAAGACCCCTAAGGTCGTACATCTCAAGTATGTCAGGTAGATGGAATGGTAGCAGCAAGACCCCTAAGTGGTATATAAGGGGCATGGTAGCTAGCCATGTGCAGCAAGACCCCTAAGGTGGTTCAAAATGATCATGGTATATATAGGTAGAGCAGAACAAGTAAGATCCCTAAGGTGGTATATTTGGGGCATGGCAGATAGGCCGAGTGGTAGCAGTAAGACCTCTAAGATAGTATATAAGGGGCATTTCAAGTAAGAATGTGGAATAGAGACCCCTTCAGAAGGGAGATAAGGGACATGACAAGTAGCCATATTGTAGCAAAACCCCTAAGGTGGTACAATAAGGGGCATGGTAGATAGGCATATGGAAGCAATACCTTATAGATTAGGGCTTTCCAAACCTGTCCTGGGAACCCCACAGCCAGTCGGGTTTTCAGGATATCCACCCTGAATATGCATGAGATAAATTTGCATATACTGAGTCTCCTTGGTATGCAAATATATTCCATGCACATTCATTGTGGATATCCTGAAAACCTGACTGGCTTTGTAGTCCCCAGGATAGGTTTGGGAAACCCTGTCATAGATGATTCAGAATATTATCTGATACATGGCAGGTAGGCATTTGGCTGTATGACCTTAAGGTTGTACATCTGAGGCATGGCAGGTAGGTATGTGGCAGTAAGACTCCTAAGATGGTACCATAAGGGGCATGGTAGGTAGGCAAAGCGGTAGCAGCAAGAACTTTAAAGTGGCATTATAAGGGGCATGACAGGTAGGCAGAGCAGTAGCAGCAAGATCCCTAAGGTGGTTCATAAGGGCATAGCACACCATGACATTAGTAAGTAGCACATTTAAAACAAATTGGAGAAAATTGCTTTTCTCTCAATGCACAATTAAGCTATGGAATTCATTGCCAGAGGATGTTTAAAAGGAAATTTACATAGCTGGGATTAAAATGTTTGGACAAAAGCCTGAAAGAGAAGTTCCTAACTGCTATTAATTAAGTTGACTTAGGGAATAGCCATTTCTTATTACTGGCATTAGTAACATGGGATTATTTAATGTACTTGCCAGGTTCTTGTATCCTGGATTCATCACTATTGGAAACAGGATGCAGGGCTGGATAGACCCTCAGTCTGAGCCAGGATGGCAACTTCTTTTTCTTATCCTGGGAACAAGACCTCTAAGGTAGTATATCTGGGACATAGCAGGTAGGCATTTGTCAGCAAGTCCTCTAAGGTTGTACATCTGGAGCATAGCATTTAGGAATGTGGCAGTAAAACTGCTGAATTGGTACATCTGGTGTATGGCAGATAGACAGAGCTGTAGAAAGACATCAAGTTGCTTTTATCCATCTTCCCACTCACACGGAGATTCTGGAAACCCAAGCAAAGGCAGATTGATTTTGAAAAAGACCAGTTTTTCCATCAACTCTGTCACCAGCCTTGAGTGATAATGGTTCATAATGAACCTGTCATTGAGATGGCACATTCACCTGGCTTGCTAGTTGGTAGGCATTAAATATATTGCTAAGCCACCTCAACTAGATTTAGCCAGACTGCTGACTTGTGCACCCAATATGCCAGTCCATCTGTGTCCATGTTCTTGATGGGCTGTGTGAGACAGCATGTCACAGAAATTTGTGCTGGGATATCTTTTTCTGGGGTGGGATGAAGTTCTTACTTGCCAGCTGTTTTAGCTGTGGCAGTCAAAAAAGCAAACAGAATGTTAATGTTAATGTTAAAAACTCGGGCCTTCATTATTGGCCCGCCGCAGGAAATTTTGTTTTCCCGCAGTTCGGACCAATTTTATTTCGTCTGTCCCCTGAAACGATGCCCGAAACCCGCCCCAACCCTTCAGATTTAATTAATTGCAACCCCCCACCCTCCTGACCCCCCAAAACTTGCCCGACCCCACCCCCCAAGGCTTACTGAAAGTCCCTGGTGGTCCAGCGGGGTCCCGGGATCTATCTCTCCCTCTCAGGCTGCCGGCTGCCACTAATCAAAATGGCACCAATGGCCCTTTGCCTTTACCATGTGACAGGGCTATTGGTGCCATTGGCCAGCCTCTGTCACATGGTAGGAGCAATGGACGGCACCATCTTAAAAAATGGCATGGGCCATCCATTTCTCCTACCATTTGACAGGGGCCAACCAATGGCACCAATAGCCTCGTCACATGGTAAGGGCAATAGGCCATTGGCGCCATTTTGATTAGTGGCAGCCAATGGCCCGAGAGGGGGAGATAGCTCCCGGGACCCCGCTGGACCACCAGGGACTTTCAGTAAGTCTTGGGGGTGGGGGGTGTCGGGCAAGTCTTGGGGGGTTGGGAGGGTGGGGGATTGCAATTAATTAAATTTGAAGGGTTGAGGTGGGTTTGGGGTGTTTTGTTTTTTTTAATGTGCCCTTTCTCCCCTTCCCAAAAACGATAAGAAAACCACATGAAATTTCGTGGGTTTTCTTATCATTTTGTCACCCTCCCCGAAACGCAATGAAATAGGAAATATCGTCTCTATTTCTTATTTCATCGCAAATGATTGCACATCCCTAGGAATTATTAGGAAAGGAATAGTGAATAAAACAGAGGATGTCATAATGCCTCTGTATAGCTCCATGGTGAGACCACATCTTGAATACTGTGTACAATTGTGGTCACCGCATCTCAAGAAAGATATAGTTGCATTGGAGAAGGTACAGAGAAGGGAGACCAAAATGATAAAGGGGAAGAAACTGTTCCCTTATGAGGAAAGAGTAAAAAGGTTAGGGCTGTCCATTTTGGAGAAGAGATGGCTGAGGGGGGGGGGATATGACAAAGGTCTTTAAAATCATGAGAGGTCTAGAACTGGTAAAATTGGTTATTTACTCTTTCGGATAATAGAAGGACTAGGGGGCACGCCATGAAGTTAGCATGTGGCACATTTAAAACCAAATGGAGAAATTCTTTTTCACTCAACGCACAATTAAACTTTGGAATTTGTTGCCAGAGGATGTGGTTAGTGCAGTTAGTGTAGCTGGGTTTGAAAAAGGTTTGGATAAGTTCTTGGAGAAGAAGGCCATTTCCTGCTATTAACTAAGTTGACTTAGAAAATAGCCACTGCTATTACTAGCATCAGTAGCGTGGGATATACTTAGTTTTTGGGTACTTGCCAGGTTCTTGTAGACTGGATTGGCCACCGTTGGAAACAGGATGCTGGGCTTGATGGACCCTTGGTCTGACCCAGTATGGCAATTTCTTATGTTCTTAGGTATAGCCTATGTCAAGAGAGATGGTTCTTTGCAGGGAACATGTTTTTGGCATGTCGAGCTGGGGAGGAAGTGTTAGCTGGCAGAGTGCTGCTCATGCTTGCAATAATCTATGCTACTTCCCCACTGGTCAAACACCTTAGCTACCAGTATCTCCTTCATAAATAAGATATACTGGGACTAAAGGCCATGATTCACTTTCACCTGTTGATCAGTATGTGTGGCAAGCATATACACATTGTTTTCTGTGAGGGGATTCAGATTCTGTTCCACCTGCTGCTGCAAGGAGTCCAGAAATTGCATTACCTCTGCTTCCATTCCCTCTTGCCCATGGAAGCCAGATTCATTTTCCTCCAGAATGTTTAGTATAGGGATGAGCCCAACCAGGCTGATGCTTCTGGAATTCAGATCCTCTATGGAATCTTCAAAGTGCTTCATGATTTGTACCAGCTTCCTCATAACTACCCAATCATAATACTCCATTGGGGCTAGGCACACCTCTATCTATTCTCTCAGGCAGATCATGAATAGGTGTCTGTTGCTCCGCTTATCTTTGCAGCATCATATAAGTGGAATTCCAGAGGTTTCCAACATCATGAATCAGATGTTTGTGAGACATCCTGAATTCTTCCTGCATCTCATGAAGAAGCTGCCCTGCCTTCACACATCTATGGAAATGCCCTGCTATTTCCTGAATTTTACTATCTGGTTCTTCAGAAGTGGATTCTTGTCATTGGTGGGCCCAGGTCCAGCCCCAGGGCATCCCTCAAGCCAGGTACAGCAAGTGTGCAAAGCAATGGATACTATGAAATCCCCCATCTTCTGTAGCCTTACCATATTTGCACCACAGTCACAATCACAAAGAAAACTTCCTGACGTCTCTTGCCCTTTCAGTCTTTCTGCCAACCCTCCAGCATCTTTCTTATGGCTGTGAAAATATTGTACAAGGTATGAAGGCTATGCATCAACTGGGTGTTCAGCAAAGCCCACCTGTATCCTGATGCTCTATCCCCACTAGAGTTGCTGCCAGTCCCTGCCTTAGCCAGATCTCACCAGTGGCTATCAGGGAGAGTTAAGTGTGCATAGCATTTGCACTGGTCCAGATATCACTGATGAAATGCATGCTACTCCTCTGCCTTAGCCAGCTGTTTATGCATACAACAGCAGCACTGGTTGTGTGGGGTGGGGATGGCCTTCCTACTAAATAAAATTTTTAAGGACACTTTATAATTGGGAGCTAACACATGCAGCAAATGCTTACATCCCATGTTCTTCACTACTTGCATGGCAATCATTTCCATGATGCTCCTCATCACTATTTAAGATGCTGACTGCATCTTGACCCAGGACACTGCTGTGGAACACCACTCCACCTTTCCTCTGTGGTGGGTTGCTACTGCAGATGCATGGTTGGAGATTGCGGACCTACCAACTGACTGCTGGAAGGGATCATGGAAACAGCTTGGGGATAAGTCTTCCCATTCTCTACCCCTTTCTTTACTTTGACTAGCAGAAGGGGTCCACAGGCTAGTACTGCCATCCATCCCTGATGCCAATACCAGGGGATGCAGCATCTACAGACGATGCTGCATACAACTGTTTTTTAGATGTCCCCCTTGCTTTCCTTGACTGATATCCTTCCTGCAATGAATACACTGAGCAAAACACAGGTCATGCTTTACTTAAAAGTGCCTCCAAATCAGGGATTTCTTTCACGATACCTTGGAAGCTGATACTGGCACTGGAGTTGAAGAAGTTGGACCCTGAGAAAAACTGCCAGTGGTATCACTCATGCTCTCTATCTTCATTTCCTGCTCTTCCTGACTGCTGATCTCAACATTGTCA
>NW_021821534.1:0-58240 GCF_901001135.1 Rhinatrema bivittatum
CCCCACCATTAATGTAGAGAGCAGTGATGGAGCTGCAACCAAGTGAAATATCAAGCTTGATTAGTTATGGGTAGTAGGGGAAGTAACCGCCGCAATAAGCAAGCTACACCCATGCTTATTTGTTTTACCCAGATTTGTGTTGTAGCATGTAATATTGAAGCAGATAGGAGAAGGACAAAACACCTTCCCCCTTCTGCTGGCAGTTTTGGGAGTTGAGGTCTGTGGTAGGGATTTGATGGGGCTGGCTGCCCGGTACATTTTTACAGTATTTCTGGGGTTTGAGAGGGAGGGAGCACTGCTGTGGCTGCTCAGCAACTTGGATTGTGACTCCCCCCCCCCCCCCCCCCTGGTTATCTGGTTAACTTTAGGACTGTGGGTTTTTATTTCCATTTTTTTTTCTCCCTGATCAAAGTTAACCAGATAACTTTACTTGGCTACCATTGATATTCAGCACTAACTGAATATTACATTCATTAACTCACAATGTAGTTATCGTATAAGTATATTGCTACCCAAGTCCTATGGCTATCTAAATCTCTACTCCTCCCATTCTCCGCATGATCTTACATTATTCCCTCTGGCTCAGATATTGGTTTGGTTAACTCATTATTTAAGTAGCTTTTATTAAATACTTATTGAACGCTTATTCACCCCCAGGTTTGTCTCTCAAATGGCAACCTGAAGTCCCAGTCGCCCTGTTATTTGTACCAGTTATGTTTATACCCATGTGTTCCATGTAACGTTCCTAGGCGATGTTTAGTTCACTGTTAACAAGATTGTTCTTTGTAATGCTCCCATACGAAGTTATGTTTACTGTAAACCGGTGTGATTTTGTATTCTATACAAGAATGTCGGTATATAAAAGTTAAAAATAAATAAATTATCATTCATGTGTTCCTTCCTTTTCATTCCACCCCTATCTTTTATCTTCCTAGCTCTAGCAGCCCTTTTTTACGGTAGTTATCGTATAAGTATATCATTATTGTAACCATTATCATTTATTTGTTCCTTCCTTCCTCTCCCCTCCGTACCTTCTCTTATCTTTCTAGCTATAGAAACCCTTGTCCACTGTTAATCACCTCCCTCCTTAAATGATTAAGTTAATGTTATTACACCCATGTTCGATGTAAACCGATGTGATATGACTTTCATCATGAATGTCGGTTTAGAAAAGAATTAAATAAATACATAACTGTGGTGAATTGAAACCATGCCCCAGAATGCTACCTGTCCTGCCCCCTTTTTAAAATCTGGCATTTAGTTTTAGCTGGGTAATGAATTATATAGCTAAAGCTAAGCTGTTCAGCAGGGGAGGGGGGGGTGGTGGTGAAATATTTAACCCTGGAGGTTTATCTGGGTAAGTCATGATCTTAGCTGGACAAACTTTTTTTTTTTTTTTTTTTTTAATATAGACCTCTCTATTTTATATTTATATATTATTTGTTTTCCTTTCCTCATGATGGAAAAAATTTAAATGAATGAAATATTTGTATATTGCAATTTAGCTATGCTCATTTTCTCCCCCCGCCCCCTCCAACACCGATTTTCTTCCAATTATGTGACTGGGGGCAGGGTACGGAATAAACATTTTTAGCTGGATATTTTCTGTATGATTTTTTTTTTAGGCTTTCATTTTGCCCATTCTTTTCTTACCACTGAACAACAAACTCTGCTCTGAGGTTCAAAGTGGCAGTACCTCCTACTGATAACATTTTAAAACTGAGCCACAAGCAGGAGGAAGAATCTTATTGCAGAATCCTGGGGCCTCCTGCTTCTATAGAAGTACAGTTTATTTTAAAAAAAAATGACAGACAAGTAAAATATTGTGAATGCCATGTTAATCCATTTGAATTAGAAATAAAGGTCAGCGAACAAGTTGCAGCAAACCCTATGCGGAGCGATAATGTGAGAGTATAGAACCCCTGCTCCCATCTGAAGCAGGAGGATTTTGAGGAGAGAAGTCTAAGAACGCGAGTCCTGTCGGAGAGTGGAGCTTTCTCTTCACAGAGTTGGCACCAAGGGCCTTTCCCTCCACAGAGAGGGCTTGGAGAAGTTTGAGGAGAAGTCTAGGATAGGAGTTCCCGAGAGTGCAGAAGCTGAAGAAGAGGGCCCTGAAAACTGGGGACGAATATACTGGGGAAGTCTGCCGGAGTGAAGTTGGAGCCCTGAGGAGAAGAGGATTTTCTGAGAGTTGGTAGACCAGTGCATTGGGAGGTGTCAGAAGAAAGGCATCCTGCCTGGGAAACTCGACTGGAGTTTGAGACTCATTCAGCTTCGATCAGAAGGAGACAAGGAGCTGTGAAGAAAAGATTACAGCTATCAAACAGGGCCTGGGAGGGTCCAGGGTGGAAGAGGTTCCTGACCTAGAGCCGACCTGTTTTTTGTGGGAGGTGAAGAGAGACACTTGTTTATTTTTGCAACTTTTTGGACTGACTTACCGTGGTGCACTTGCGAGCAGGGTACTGTTAAGACTTTGGTTTACCCTGCCACCTGTATTTGAACAGCAGCACTTGTGTGTCTTGTGTCTATTTCTGGAGTGCTTGACTGGTGAGCGGGAAGAGACCCTGTGAGTACAGAACCCTAAGGGCCTTGAAAAAGCTCTACTCCCCCCCCCCCCCCCTTTGTGAGAACCCCAGAAAGTCATGGGGCCTTGCGTGGTTTGTGACTCTGCCCATGTGCCCAGGACCAGAACGGGATGGAGCCACACAAGTACACATGTAAGTAACATTGAAAATGGCTGGTGGGCCCTCGGTCATCCCTTGCTTCCTTCTGGGTTACTGACCTCTAATTAGTATTGGTCAGAGAGGCATAATGAGGAAGTAGAGGAAGACTGTTCTGCTGTCTTTTCTTGACACAGATTCATAATTAACCATGGTTAATTTAAAAATGTGACCTACTATAGTGAAAGCAGCCCTCTGGGGTGGTTCTTTCATACTACAGTTTGGGCTGCACGCCTGTGCATAATAGCTTTTTAGGCATGCTAGGTGTAGGAGGCACTGTGTCATCTTGTGAAATAAGTTAATCATTGTTTTGACATGTTTCTGTGCTCTAGGGGCTATTGAAAAATTAGTTTTCCATTGCTCTGGGAATGAGATGCTGCAGATAATCAGTAGAGCCTCAAATCTACCTTAACCAGCAGCAATGAGAATTATGCAATAACGTCAAGCAGCGGTCTTTACTTGCCTCTTTCATAGACTCCTTTAACAATCATTTAGTTCATTATTATTCTGGTGTGTTAGTGATCAGTAGAAGTAGCTGGAAAGAGACAAGAGGAAAATACTTCCCTTAGTACATGGATAGATGTCTTAAATATGTATTGTGTTATCCACAGGTACAATATAGATATTTTGCAAGTTGTGATACATTTTATCAGGCCAACATAAGAATTGCCCAAGGATGATTTATTTATTTAAGTGTTTTTATATACCGGGATACATTGGGAACATCATCTCGGTTCACAGATAACTAAAAATAGCAACAAGCTTTACAGAGAACAAGTTACAACGTGTAAGTTAATAAGGTAACAATGAATAGTTTGAACAAGTAACACAACAGGCTTTATAGCGAACAAGTTACAAAGTGTAAGTTATAAAAGGTAATCATGAATAACTGGAATAAGTAACATGATGAGCTTTACAGTGAACAAATTGTAACGTGTAAGTTAATAATAGGTAACAATGAATGATTGTAACAAATGACACAGGAAATCGTGCTTTAACAGGGAGAAGGGGGCAAAGTGCAAAGAAATACACCTGGAACAGTTAATATAATAATTGAAAATGAATGGTAGCTGGGAATATAGATTTCGGTAAGAATGATGTATAGTCTTGTATGGTGCCTATCTGTTTCTTAACATTTATCACTGTCCTGTTTTGTTACTGATCTTAACTGTCATTATTATGTTTATACAACTGTTGTTTTTTGTCTTATTGATTTATAGTTTTGTTTTATTCATTGTTGTATTATATTTTGGTTCTCCTGCTTTGAGCAAATATTGGCAAGTGGATTATAAAAGCTGAAAATTAAATAAATGCACGAGCTTATGACCACACAGGCCTTTCTTCACACAGGTACCTTCTTCGTATGTGGCTTATGTTGTCTTCAAAGCTCATACATACCATTATCTATGGATAATTCGTATGATGGGCTGATGGGAAGGTATAACGTGCAAAGAATTCAGTTTTCTCCAGAGCCAGTATGGCTCTAGACCTGTGCCATACATTTCTGATGTAACAAAAGAATCATCTCTTTTAGACACTGATGGGGAAATATTCAAAACGTAACCATTTTAACTAAGTTAGCTAAATAGATATTCATCTAACTTAGATGGGATATGCAGCAGCATAGCTATGCTGTTGAATATCCCCGACTAAATCATTTCTTACCCAGATAAGTATTATCAGGCTAAGTTTAGACCTGCTATGGAACAGGTCTAACTTAGCAGAGTAACTTAACTGGCTAATGCTGAATATTGCTACTTATCTGGATAACTTATCTGGCTAGGTAGCGTCTCCTCCCCTTACACCCATGCCCACCCCTGAGTTAGCCAGCTAAGAACTTACAGGGTCATCCTTTATTGTGCGATGTGCTGGTATCACATGCAGTAGGGCCTACTGCACCCGATACCGGCCACATTGCAGTGGTATTATTAAAATTAGGGGAAGGGGAGGAGTGAGGGTGGGGTTTGGGTGGAGTTATCTCCCGGCAGTGCTGCGGGCGATAATGTTTTCCACATTATCGCCAGCAGCACCGTGGAAAATAATTATACCTTTTCCCATGTCGCTATGGGGGCGATAGTGTGCGAAGTGGCCAGCTATCTCCCCCTGCCCCTTTTTTTCACAACTCATCATTCTGCTATAAATATATATAAATATAGCAGAATGATGAATCTAGGGGTTACCGGTTAAGTGGCTTAACCAGCTAAGTGATGGCTGCTGAATACCCAATTGTCGCTACTTAGCCTGTTAAGTTGGACTTAACTGGCTAAGTTCCTTTTGAATATTGGCCTCAGATATGCACAGAGAGGCATAATTTACAAAAAAAAAAAAGTATTCCAATGTCTTCTGGAATCAGAGATTAGTGGTTTTGTATTTATCACAGGGCATGATCCACATCTTTAGGAATGCAGGACATACAAGTGAATCACAGTTATGGTTTGGGTTATATCTACTGTGGTCAGGGTAACCCCACCTTCTATCTGTCAGAAGAGAAGAGGGAGTGCTCCTGACTCCCCTGACCCCTTGCTCAATCCATTTCGTCACAAGGAGGATATGGAAAGGGAGTGCACACACTTTTCATGAGCTCTGGGAGCCAGAGAGGATCGGTGATTGTTCTGGAGCAAACCTGATGGGGAAATGTAGTTTTGGAGAAATCTGGCCTGGGGAGCCAGGTGGAGATAATTTAAGAAACTGACAACAGAGAGAAAGCAGATAGTTGGCAGAGGAAGAGAGAACATGAGGCTAAGATGGCATCAGAGGGAGAGAGAAATCTGTCCCTGAAGTGGATCCTCTGGTAGGGGATTTCCATTTATTGTAAAGACAGGGTTTAAACAAATTGCCAGTTTACAGAAGCAGGGCTTGATACAGAACTACCTGTCTTTATGTGGATTAGTGTTGAAATCCTTATGTGTTTGTCTGGTGTTTCCTGATGACTAAAGATTCAAAACTTAAGTTGTGAGCCGTATGTAAAGAAGTGTTGGGATCTAAATAAAGAGGAACAGTACCTACAGTGCACCCATCATCTCTTAAAGAGGAGGAGAAGTCTTGTCCCTAACTCTTAAGAGCTTACTGTGAGTCACAGTGCCGTATATGCCTCTGCAAACCAAATTGCCCACACAAATCTTGGGTCACATTTTAATAGACTGGATATTATTCCAGATGGAAGAAAACTGAATAATGTTGATAGATTACACATGGTAGAAATTTATCAGGTTAACTGATGAATATATATATATATACAAAATTTGAAAGCAAAATTTGGTATTTCAACGTGCCCCCATAAGGCAGCAGTACCCTGCAGAAGTTAAGAATGTTGCTACTACGTTATTTTGTTAAATTCTTTAAGTAGTTGCCCCGCAGTTACTCTGGCGCATACCCCTATTTATTTATTTATTTATTTTTAATTTTTATATACCGGAATTCCTGTATACAATACAAATCAGTCCGGTTTACATTAAACAATAAGATACCCTGGATGGGATGTTCCACCCTGGGCTTATTACAAGAAACATAGAACCATAATAGTTAACAATTGATATTAAACAGAGCGTGTGTTCAACTTTTTACAAAGAACTTTAGTAGCAACAACCGGGCTACAAAACATTATACCAGAATATAATATTATACCAGAATATAATGAAAGGATCTGAAGGATCTGAGAGTCAGGAGGAGGAGCTTAGTTACACTCTGGTAATTGGAAAGCCTGCCTAAAGAGCCAGGTTTTTAACCTTTTCTTGAACTCTGGTAGACTGGGTTCGAGGCGTAGGTCTGGTGGGAGATCATTCCATTGATGGGGTCCCGCAGATGAGAGTGCTCTTTTTCTTAGTGTAACATCATTGTTGCACATGTCTCACATGAATGGTTTTCAGTTGGTTTATGATAATATTAATTAGCTTTTATTTGCCATTAATGTCCCAGCTGGAACTAGAGGGCACATGGTGGGATTGCATTACCTTTTAGTGGGCCAGCATAATAGTTGTACGATAGCATTTTTCATGGATTATGTTTTATGTATTCCCCCCTTTTTTTTTTTTTACATTTTTTTTCTTAGAAAACTTGTCTGTGAGAAAGATAAAGGTATAGTGAGTGACGTAAAGAGATCTCCTGTCTTATATAAAAAAAAAAAACCCCAAACCAGCTGATATACAACTAAGTGCACAGTATAAAGAAGAAACTCTTTCGAGGAAGTTACAGTACAGTCTTGATAGAACTAACTGGTTCCATATGTAGGAAGGAGGCATCCGTTCTGCACATTTTTTTCCAGATTTCCCCCAGTGGTTAGTAACCCAGCAACAGAAGATGGGCACGCCCTTTTTGTCTAGCTGGAGAATGTGGTCCGGTACTTACTGCAGGAAGGTTTTCTTCCAGCTCAGTTCTGAGGCCATGCTTGGTCCAGATGTGTAACTTCAGAGAGAAAAGTCAGTCAGTAAACGATAAAAAAAATCATTTCACTTGGAGGAGAATGTCACAGTTTTTGGTTGTTTTTTTTTTTTTTTTTGCTCTAGATGGAATTTGTGTAATTGCTGAAAGTGCTGCTGGCTGTTGTCTGCTAGAAGTTCACTGCTTCCCTTTTCCCGGACTGGATTGTTCTGCGGTGCAGATCAGTCACATTGCAGCCTTGCCGTTCTGCAGTTTAGAATGAAAATGGAGATGAAGGATATATTTAAAATATTTTTGTTTCTTCCCAAAGTCTTATCTTTGCGATAGAGAGAAAAAAAAACAGAGTGGATGCCCAGGATGTACCCTGCCAAAACAATGTTGGTGAAGAGTAAATTTGTCAATTTCTCTTGAAATGCCTGTACTAGTTCCCTGGCTTTCTGGCATGAACCTCCCTTCCTCCCTCTTTTGGACTCTAATAGGGAAAATATCCCCAGAGTACCACAGGGCAGATGTGCCAAGATGCGTTTTGCTTATTCAGGGTCCTTCTGATAGAGATCTAATTATGATGAGAGAGTCATTTCTGTTACTTGCTTGGATGTCCTTCTGTGGCATCTTGTTTCTTAATATCTTTTCATTGAAAGAGTTTTGGCTTTCATCCCCTGTTTACTCTTGTGGAAACTTAATTTTCCAAGCACTAGGCAATTTTTCACTTGCTCACATGATGAGTAATTTTTTTTTCTGTTTGCACATCATGAATGGCTGAACACTTCCCCTTCCCTCCTTAAAAATTCCGCTGGTCGCAGAAGTCAACAGGTTGGAAATAATTTCAACACACTACCAAGGCTTTTGAACATCATTTCTCCTGGAATCCTTCATGTCAGCTTTTGAAATTCTTCCTGTCACTGGATCAGGTGCACCAAAGCTTTCCACATTTTCTGCCTATAAGTGAAATGCATTAGTACATCTGGCCCACAAGTGAGGGCATTTTCTAAACTGTTTTGGGTCCAGCAGTTTTCCTTCTGCTCTTCTGGGCTTCTAGTGTCATTGAAACTGGGCTACAACAACTTTCATTCAAAAATACCTTGATTTCCACATCCCTGACTTCCCCCAGCCCTCTCCATGACAGTCCTCCCTCCAGGAATCCTATACGTAACCCTAGTCTGACCAGAAGGCATTACTGTTATGTCATGGCTGAGACCTGCCCTCTCTTACCCTGGGCTTGGGAATTGTGCCACCATCTTGTGCACAGCAGTACAAAGCACTGACAGGCCTGTTGGAAGGGGTAGTCAAGGTGGGCTGCTGCCATTATTATAGTGGTGGGCTTAAGCTCCTGTGGTTTTTTTCCCAGGAAGGTCCTGGCAGCCCTGGAACCACCAGGCAAAGCTCCATGAAGATACTTCAACTAACCAAAGCCTAATTCATTCATCCTGTCCTGACTTTCTTGCTCATGCAAGGCGAGCTTTCCACACACCTGAAGAAAAGGTTTGAATTGTCAGTTTTCAGTTCTTCCTGATACATAAGACACTACCTATGTTGACAATCTGCACCAAAGGAAGGCATGCATTGGATCCTGCAACACTTACTGTACCTTGTAACGTCTGTTTTGCAAACTTCTTAATTATCGGATCCTTTCCTGATAGTGAATGTTTTATTGCTGTGTGTATATATGTATGTGTGTGTGTGTGTATGTGTATATATATATATATATGTATATATATATGTGTGTATATATATATATATATATATATATATATATATGTAAAATATCTCTCTCTCGATAGATATAGATAGATAGAGATATATCTATCTATATATAAAATTTGATATTTCAACTTTATCCAAGAATACTTACATACCGGTAAGTCTTTTTGTTATATGTTGGCGAGAAGTGCAAACCTTTTTACTTTTTGTTCCTGAAATGAGCCAGACACTACCTGCACATGAAAATTGATAAAATCCACAAGCACGCAGTTGAATGGCTCCTTTAGTTAATTAAGTCTTTTAGGAAAAACTGGCCCCTATGTACTGAGCACTTTTCCCATAGACACAAAATGGAGAAAACTTGTAGTAAGTAACCCCCTCTGCATCTGTTTATATATTATATCAGGCCATAAAACTACAAATCCAAATGTTCTGTATATTTTATTAAAATGTCATAATTACATTGTATAAAATAAAATGCATAAGCATTTATCAGTATTAGTAACTCACTATTTCATGTACTAAAAATTAGTTACTACAGTTCAGGAAACTGGAAGTAATAATAAAGAAGAGATTAGAACATTTGTATTCAAATACAGTTTTCATCCAAATGGTTTTCTCCATTGACAAGCAGGGTTGAATTAGCCATGAGACATGGGCGATGTCATCTGATGGAGTGAAAGGGACCCATCGTGCTAGCTCAGTAAAGTTTTGTTACTGAGCATGCATGGGAGTTCCCAGGCATGCGATGCTTCCTGAGCCCCACAGTCCTTTTTTTTTTTTTGGTCTGAGCTTCTGCAAGCATGTTAACCTCTCTCTCTCTCTAAATCTTTTTCTGTCCTAAGACCTACTTTAGATCTCTCTTCTTTTCACCTCTCTGCAGCTCCCCAAACAGCTCTTTTCGGCAGTGCTGGGTCCAGCTTCTCCTGAGCCCAGGGCAGATACTCAGAATTACACCACCCCCGCCTCACCCTCACCTTGATTACTAGTGGCTACTCCAGCACAGTGCTGCTTTTTTGGCAGCAAAGGCACAGCTGTCCCTCTGGTGGTGATGGCTCCAGCTAAGCACGCCTTCTCTCATCCCTGTATCTCTCTTCCCCCCACTCCTTGCCAGCATCTTTCTCTTCCCCCTCCACTGTACTGTTCAGCCCCCTATCTCTCTCCCATTCCATGTCCTGCCTTGTATCCCTCTACTTCGCCTGTATCCCCCTCTCTCTCTGCTTCCCCACCACTGCTTGCCCTGACTCCCCCTTTTTCTCCCCCACTACCTTTCTGGCATACCCCTTTCACCCCATCCACTCCTTAACTGGCATTTTGCTTTCTCTCCCCCTATATTCCTTCTCCAACACCTTCCCTCATCTCTATCACCCAGCCCTTGCCTAGCATCTTCCTCCTCTCTCCACCCCCTGCCCAGCAGCCTCTCCCTTCCAACCTCCTGCTCAGCAACAGAAACCCCTTCTCCCCTGCAGCCCTTTCTCACAACTCTCTACCCAGTACTTGTAGCCCCCTCTCCTGCTCTGTATCTCAACCACATGCCCAGCAGCATTTCCTTCTTTGACTTCCTCCTTCACCCCCTGCCTAGCAGCAGCAGCCCCCCTCCCCTCCCCTCTCTCCATTCATTTCTCTCTCATCCATTTCTATGCTCCTTGGACTCCAGTGCCATAGATCTTTATTCAGCTGCAACAATAAGTGCAAAAATCTAAAACAAAATCGGCACGAGGCCTGTGAGCCATCACGCACCCACTGGCCCTGATACAGTAGTTTGGGGGACACGAAGGGGCAGTACTCCCTCTCCCCAAATGTTCCAGGTGCCAGTGCTGAATCAGGCCTTCTCTGCTTCCCCCCCACCCCAATCCCACCCCACGAATATGCTCACTTTATCCATTACTTCCCCAAGCTAAGCATGCAAAACTCTTCCTATTGCCCTAGACCCTTCTCCCACACAAACATTCATTGCAGTATCTTGAAAACCTGACTGGCGAGGGTCTCCAGAACAGATTTGGAAACTACTTCCTTAGTATTTTCAGCCTTGTGCTCCTCCCACTTAATTTTCAGGCCCATAGACCTCCCCTTGAGATTTTGATAATTAAACTCAACATTCCTACCACAGGCCTTCCCGGAACAAACCTGTAAAATAAGATAACTGGACGTCATACTTTTAAATATTAAACTTTGTACACATAATTTAATATTCACATAACACAAGTGTTTCAGAAATCACGTCACCCTGTCTGCTGAATGTGTCATCTGAGATTTTTAGAGAGAGACTGCACACAAAAATACTAAGAAATAACTACATTTATCACTTAGCAGAAGTTCATACTATATTGGTTGAAGGTCATTTCTGAAAAGGCTGACTGTGCTGAACAGGAATATTTCCCCATAGGAAAAACATTCAGTGTATATTGTCACTTCAGTGACACAAACTCCTCCATTACCAGACACTTTGCGAAATAAAACAAAAACTTTGCAAAAGGTGACTCTGAACCCATATAAGAAACCTGCCACACCAAAAGAGCATTAACTCTGAACTCAAACAGCAGCAATTCTTTGTGAAAGGCAACACTGCAAACATTGTACTTGACCCTAAACATGAATACTCTCAGTGGGAGAGAGAACAAGCTGGATTACCACAGATCCCATAAAGAAATGCGGGTTCTGTGGAACAGAACTGGAAACAGTTACACATCCTGTTGCTGGATGTGATATGCATATAGAAAGGCACAGCTTATTCACTGGAAACAGTGTAAACATTGTGACAGTGTACCAAACACTGGGAACACAAGCCTGATAGAACAGAAGAGAATGAAGAAGTTGTGATCTCTTGGAATATTCCTATTCTCTCCAAACAGGAAGAGCGATGCTAGAAAACCAGATGTTATAGTGAAGGAGAAAAGCACAAGAATAGCATTACTGATATCACTGTGAAAAACAAATTTTCACAAAAGTCATGTTACGGAAATGAAATTGGTCAATTCTTATACATTTCCATGTGCTAAACATGAATGTGACTGTGAAAATGCAAAATTGGCTCTAGTTTTTTTGTAATATGCAATAATATAATTACATCTTGAATTGTATGCCAATAGTAGGAGACCTACGGTTAATACCATTTGAAAAATGAAGTCATAAACTACGTCTTAGATTTCTTTGCTTGTCTCTTGTACACCTGTTTGGGAGCATCTCTGCGGAGTGTCCAGCAGCAGTCAGCCAGCATGAATATTTCAAATGCTCACCCTTTCTGACTGGGCTTCATATAGTATGCTGCTGACGTCAGCTTACTCAGCAGCAGCATGGCAGTAGAACTGCATTGCATCAGAAAATGATGTAATAAACTCTGGATGATGTGTGCATGATGGTATTATGCAATATAATGCAATATTACATCATTCTAGGCTTATTTACAGTCTTACTGGATAAATTTACATGACTAAACATAGAAAGTGAATTATATTAAATATTAGGGATGTGAATCGTTTTAGGACGATTAAAATTATTGTCCGATAATTTTAATATCGTCTTAAACCGTTATGGAACACAATACAATAGAGATTCTAACGATTTATCGTTATAAATCGTTAGAATCGTGAGCCGGCACACTAAAACCCCCTAAAACCCACCCCCGACCCTTTAAATTAAATCCCCCACCCTCCCGAACCCCCCCCCAAATGAGTTAAATAACCTGCGGGTCCAGCGGCGGTCCGGAACGGGCTCCTGCTCCTGAATCTTGTTGTCTTCAGCCGGCGCCATTTTCCAAAATGGCGCCGAAAAATGGCGGCGGCCATAGACGAACACGATTGGACGGCAGGAGGTCCTTCCGGACCCCCGCTGGACTTTTGGCAAGTCTCGTGGGGGTCAGGAGGCCCCCCACAAGCTGGCCAAAAGTTCCTGGAGGTCCAGCGGGGGTCAGGGAGCGATTTCCCACCGCGAATCGTTTTCGTACGGAAAATGGCGCCGGCAGGAGATCGACTGCAGGAGGTCGTTCAGCGAGGCGCCGGAACCCTCGCTGAACGACCTCCTGCAGTCGATCTCCTGCCGGCGCCATTTTCCATACGAAAACGATTCGCGGCGGGAAATCGCTCCCTGACCCCCGCTGGACCTCCAGGAACTTTTGGCCAGCTTGTGGGGGGCCTCCTGACCCCCACGAGACTTGCCAAAAGTCCAGCGGGGGTCCGGAAGGACCTCCTGCCGTCCAATCGTGTTCGTCTATGGCCGCCGCCATTTTTCGGCGCCATTTTGGAAAATGGCGCCGGCTGAAGACAACAAGATTCAGGAGCAGGAGCCCGTTCCGGACCGCTGCCGTTCCGGACCGCCACTGGACCCGCAGGTTATTTAAGTTATTGGGGGGGGGGGTTCGGGAGGGTGGGGGATTTAATTTAAAGGGTCGGGGGTGGGTTTTAGGGGGTTTTAATGTGCCGGTTTTGCGATTTTTAGATTTTTAGATTTTTCACGATTTTTCACGATTTTTCACGATATTTTACCCCCCCAAACGGCAACAATACGATTCCCTCCCCCTCCCAGCCGAAATCGATCGTTAAGACGATCGAGGACACGATTCACATCCCTATTAAATATCTTCAAAACGAGAGTCAATAAAAACTTTTCATGGTCATTTTCGTGTTCAGCACATCAAGATACTACAGAGTAGGACCTTTTTAGGTCAGTAACACTTTCATTGTTGCCCAGTGAGGTGTCAGTATCCACGACTATTTAATGGATCATATGGAGAAAGTGAAGATCCTTAAGTATCAAGAGATGTAATCAGAGACCAAGAAAATATGACTGGAAAAAGATACATAAATAATCCCAATTATATTGGATGTTACAAGCCTGATAAAACAAGAATTTCCAAGTGCACCTTGATATGTTGCGTATAAAAATTCCACCCAGTGAACTCCAGAAGCAGGTTCTCCTTAATACTTGCATTGTGCCAGAAAGAGTATTAGCAGTAAATAGGAGTGATCTCAATCTCTCATAACATACCCTGGCTTCTGAATGAGGTTAATTCCTGGCAAGGTAAACACAAAACAAACCCATTTGGAGAAACCTACTTACAAGCAGAATATTTGACCTTGGTCACACATGCAGAACACAGACTCTTACCAAATACAGAATAATTTATTTATATTTATTTATTTATTTTAATTTTTTCTGTACCGGCATTTGTGATAATATCACATCAAGCCGGTTTACAATAAACAATGGGTGATAACCGGAACAGAGAACGAAATAATATGAACTATAAATAATATAGATGCAGTTACAATAAACAAGGAGACGTACAACTAGGAGCAAGAAGAAGACAAGATAGAAACTTTAACAAAGTGTATAAACCTGTAGAATGGAGGAATTTCCAAAAATGGATGTTTGAGATTTACAATGAATTGTTCAGTACAAGTATGTAGTTTAACAATAAAGGCGAAATCATAAGTAATGAAGATTCTGGATGATAATAATGCTTAGGGGTAGGATACCAGGATGGTTATAATAATAAAAGATGTTGATTGGAGGTTGAATATCGGATAGAATAGTTTTTAATCTGCGTCTGGGAAGGCTTGTTTGAAAAGCCATGTTTTAAGTCTCTTTCTGAATGTCAGTAAGCAGGGTTCCTGTCTAAGTTCCGTTGGTATGGAGTTCCAAAGCGTGGGTCCTGCTGTGGAGAAAGCCCTATCTCTGTAAGTTATGTGGAGGGAAGTTTTGGAAGGCGGTACTTGCAGCGACTCTTTGTAGTACTCTCTTATGGGTCTGGAGGAAGTATGCTTTATGAAAGGGATTTGTAGGTTGAGAGGAGCGATTTGTTGGATGGATTTGTAGATTATGGTGATTGACTTATAAAGAATTCTGAAATGAATTGGTAGCCAGTGTAATTCTTTAAGGATTGGGGAAATGTGCTCTCTTCTCTTTGTATTAGTTAGGATTCTGGCTGCAGTATTTTGAACCATTTGTAGCGGTTTGGTGTGTGCTGATGGGGTACCTAATAATAAAGAATTGCAATAGTCTAACTTGGAGAAGATTATTGCTTGTAGGATAGTCCTGTAGTCATGGTTGTGGAACAGTGGTCTTATTCTTTTTAGAACATGCAGTTTATGAAAGCAGTCTTTAGTAGTTTGGTTTATGAAAGCTTTTAAATTAAGTCTATTATCGATGATTGCGCCCAAATCTCTTACTTTTGTTGTTTGTAAATTAGTTTGAGGAATTGTGGGTGTGTGGCAGATCTCAGAGGATATGAGAAGGAGTTCCGTTTTTGAGGAATTTAGGATTAAATTCATACTGGAAAGGAGGGAGTTGATTTCTTGTAGACAATAATCCCAAAGCTCGAGGGTTTTTTTTAATGGATTCTTTGATTGGTATTACAATTTGGATATCGTCGGCATACAGGTAGTGTTTAAGGTTCAAATTGGTTAAAAGCTGGCAGAGAGGAGGAGGCAAGATGGCGGCATAGGCGGTCGCACACTCCTGAGCTCCGGTATCGCAGAAGTTTTCATGCAAAAAATGCCAGCTAAACGGAAAGGCAAGCTCCGTTCCTACCCTTCTGAAGCGGAGTTGATGGCAGCACAGCGATTGATCACCTCGTATGCGACAGCTAAGGTGTTTGAGACGGGAGGAGCAGGCTCCATTGAGGGAACCTTCGAGGAAGCGTCTGTTTCCCCGGGAGAAGTCACCTTAAGCCCCCCGGATCCTCGCAAGCCCGATATTGTGTTTCCTCCTGAACGCCTGACGACAGCTGAGGCGCAGACCCAAGAGGCCAATGCGATTGGCTCAGCAGAGGGGGGTCAGAGGGCGGAAGACACCGAGCTTCAGCAGCGGGAACCCGTGGACTCTGGAACAACAGGGGCAGAAAATTCTTTTTCGATGCCCCCAGTATCTACCCCGACTCGGGAGGGGCACACTGAGGCCCTGGATGGAGCAACGGCGTCGACTACACCAGGAGGAATCAGACTGGATGGAATATCTCCGGTTTTGAAAACGGGTGAGTCAATGTCTAGACCCCGTTTTTCAATGCCTGTAAAGCCAGATAATATCACTCTGGAAACAATATGGGACATTATGGCCGCGCTAGTAAAATCGATCGGCGGGTTCCAGGATAATTTGGAGGTAGTAGAAAATAAATTGGAGGAATGTGAAAACCAATTGGGCGAAATAACGCCAAAATTGATAGCGGTTGAAGCTGAGGTAAAAAAAAACCAAGAGTGCAACTTGAAGATTATAAAGGATATAAATCTGGTTTCAAAGAGATTGGAGCACTTAGAAAACTTCTCAAGACACCTAAATTTAAGATTCCTGAACTTTCCTAAAATAATTGGAGAGCTTCCCTACATCACATTGAAGAAGTATTTTGTTGAAACTTTAAAATTTCAAGAAGGAGAAGTCCCACCAGTGAATAAATTGCATTTTTTGTCTATTTCAAATAAAAATAGAAATGCTCCGTCGTTGAATGTAAATGAAGGGAACTTGACTAGGGTTCTAGAGGACTCAGCAATGGAATACTATGAGACTGCAACACTTATGGTATCGTTTATTACAGAAAAAGATTTATCTGAAACCATGAAACGTTACTTCAAAAATATAGAATTACAATTTAAGGGGACACAAGTACGTGTCTTCCCAGATTACGCCCCTGTTACTCAGAACAGGAGGCGTGAGTTTCTTGCTTTAAAACCTCAAGTTCTTGCTCTAGGTTTTTCATATATTTTAAAATATCCTTGTAAATGTATGGTAAAATCTGCAACAGATACGTTTGCCTTCCAATATCCTGAGCAACTGAGATCCTTTTTAAATGCACGGAGAGTAATTAATATTACCAATCCATAATTAACATCTACGAGGATCATAAAGTAGTAAATACCTTTTTATATGTTAGGCCAATACATGCATTTGTATGTTTATCTTGCAAATATCTTCCTTTATATTTCGTTCTCCTCTCCGATGTTACGTGTGGGATACAAATGTAGAAAATGAATGTTTGTGAAAAATTTCTTGCCTCGAGTAATGGAGGGTTAATTAAGATTATTGTATTCCTTTTCTTTTTTCTGTAAGTAAGTGATGGCTTGCTGTAAATTTTGAAAATTAAAAATAAAATTAAAAGACAAAAGCTGGCAGAGAGGGAGGAGGTAGATGTTAAAGAGGGTAGGTGAGAGGGATGAACCTTGGGGATCCGAAATTAGAAATATAAGTATGATGAAAAAAATGTAATTCTTAGTTTTGCTATTCACTCCAACTTCACCCCCCCCCCCTCTGAGTTCCTGTTTCCTGCAAACATAATGTTATGGTTTTGGGCTGTAGCCTGGTGTGGTGAACACCACCTTCAGGAGTGACCACAGAACAGGAGGATGGGAGCAATTGCAAGTGATCTGGTGAGGCTGAGAGGAATCTCTGGCACTGGGTGCGTGGTGGTACGGGTGAACTTCAGGAAACACTGGAACAGCATGTGGTTTCACGTGGATGTGAATGCAGGTAAGCATGAACTGTTACACTGGAACTGAGTGCAGGTAAGGGTGAAATCAGAATACCGGAACAGCGTGCAGGTGTGCTTGAGCTGGAGAAGGAGAATCAGAGGAAGGAAGACAGACAATGACAGGACTGGACAAACCAGGACAAGGACTACACTGAACATGAAACACAGAATGCCCGAAGGCAGCAAGGCAAAGAAGTCCAAGGGGAAGCAGGGACAAGCAGAAGAGTAATAGCACAGCTACAAGGGGGTTCAGGGACAAGAAGGCAAGCAAGAACTAGAATGCCTGTAGACCACAGAGCAAGATCAGCAAATAACCAGGAGGCCCGTAGGCCACAGAACAAGGCAAGGCAGGAAACCAGGATGCTCGAAGGCGCGCAAGGCAAGGAACAGATGGCTAAAGCAGGGAGCCCAAAGGAACTCAATGCCGAAGCACAGAGTAGAGGGGTTAAATAGTTCTGGATATGGGGCAGATAGGGGAGAGTGCTCATGGGAGACCTCTGGTGGTGAGGAGGCTGCACAGCAGCCAGAATCATAATGTTACCCCCCTCCCCAATTTAAGACCTCCTCCTCCATCCCATCTCTGCAGGGGGGTACTGGCAGAAGGTGGATGCTATGGGCTTGCGTGGATGGATTTCTTTTGTTAGACTTGTTGGAAGCAGGTGCTTCTTGCAGGATGAAGTTGTCTAGACTTCCTCTGGGGTGGTGCGACTGGTTTAAGCCCCTGCTGAAACTGCTGGGGCCGCTGAGAAGCCGGGTAGAGCTCCTCTTGGAACTGCTGAGGCCGCTGAGAGGCAAGCTCAGGCCCTTCCTGGGGTGGTGCAGCAAACTCAGGCCCCTCCTGGGATGGCACGGTGCAGCTGGAGCAGAAGTCCCTTTCAAGACCAGCTGGCTGGGAATAAATACCCCCTGTAGGCTGGCCTGGCAAGGAGTGAATGCTGTCTGCTGGAAGAAGTTGCTGAATGCAGGCCCCTCCTGCTGGTCGTGGTGCCGGTTTGCAGGCATCTTGTGCAAGCTCAACTGGCTGGATATAGGAGCCTGCTGCTGACTGGCCACAAGGTGTAGGACTTTCCATGACTGAACTGGCCATGTTAGACTGAGAAAAGTGTATAGACCTGGCTACAGAGCAATTAGTGGGTAGAAACAAGCTGCCAGTCCTCTGACCACAGGTCCCTGGTTCTGATGTGTGGGATTACAGATTAGTAAAAGCACAGGCAGGTCTGAAACATCTTGGGAAACAGCTCGTCAGCCGTGACTGACCTGGAGTTGTGAAGGCAGAGCTCTACTTGGCTTAATTAGTGTTCTCTGCTCTAGAGAGCCTTGGTCTGAGGACAGAGCACGGAAGACACAGGAACGTTACTGACCCGGTGAGTGCCAGGCGTTTCTGGCAGAGATTTGAATTTTTTCTGAGAGGTTTTCTCCAAGGTGCCATGAGAAGGTGTGCTAAGATTTTTTTATCAATGTAGTGCCAATTGTAACTACATTGTTTGCCTGGCTAGGAGCAGAACACAGGTTAATTAAACAGGCTGATATTTCTTGTCGAATAGCTGGTCTGGTAGCTGTGTAACGGGGCCAGGCTTTGTCTGGGGGTAGTAGGCTAGGGATACAGGGACATTTCCACCATCCTGGCTTAGGAGTGTTACAATTCAAGCATTCTTGGTATACTGAAACATGTTTCTTCTCACACCTACTGCAAGCCCAGGATTCCTGATCTGAAAACTGACAGACTAGACAGTCTTGGTAATGTGAGTAATTCAAGGTTTGGCAATGAATGCAGATGAAATATCGCTGAGTATCAGAAATGTTGTGCAAAGCAGAATAAACTGATATAGACTCCTGTCCCTACATCTGGAAGTGGATGGCTTTGGCATGCTGGGACTGCAGCCTGGTGTGGTGAACACCGCCTTCAGGAGTGCAGGTGATCTGGTGAGGCTGGGTAGAGTCTTTGGAGCTGGGTGCCGGCTGAGAAGAGTGAACTGTTACACTGGAACTGAGTGCAGGTATGGGTGAAATCAGAATACAGGAACAGCGTGGAGGTAAGCATGATACTGGAGGCACCCCTATTGCCTTCTCACTTCTTGGTCCCAGATCCTAGGCCTTCCAGAAGATTCAGCTGTTCCTCGATGAGTGGAGGAAGATCATGAGACAGTTTGTTCTTCAGAACTGGCATCTGGTTAACATTTGTGCTTCTCCTGAGTCCCAGCACTTCACTCATATTTAACCTTCACTCTGGATCACTCTCACTTGAATCTGCTTCATCAAAAGGTGGAGGCGCTTCTTTGTCAGCAGGCAATAGAGCCTGTCCTTCCTGAGTAACATAGCAAGGGGTTTTATTCCTGCTATTTTCTTATTTATTTACTTATATTCTGCTTTTTCAGGCACTTGAAAGTAGATTTGCATTCAGGTACTACAGGTATTTCTTATTCCCAAGAAGTTGGGGAGATTGAGACCCATACTGGATTTAGAAAGATAGAATGAGGGGTTGCTAATAGGAAAAGTTCAAGATGAATGCCATCCACACCCTCTTCCCCTTCATCAAAGCAGGGGATTGAATGTGTACTCTGGATCTGAAGAATGCATAGGCACACGTTTCTATCCATCCATCTCCCAGGAAATCCCTCAGATTCATGGTTGAATCAACACTCTCTACCCAAGGTGCTACCTTTCAGTCTTTCAGTATCACAGAGGGTCTTTATGAAATGCCTAGAGGTAGCAGTGGCCCATCTTTGATGTTGGCTGGATTTGTTTTCCCTTATCTGAATGATTGGCTGGTGACAGGGTCCTCCAAAGTGAGTGTGATGGACTCTGTCCAGAAGACTATCCAGCTTCTTCATTCACTAGGTTTCAAAGTCAATTTTGCCAAATCAAACCTCATCCCTTCCCAGAGATTCAAGTTCCTCAGGGCCTGGATAGACTCCCTGGAAAGGGTGAGTTGCTTATGAGCATTGGTCTAGAATCTGCTGCAGCGAGATCAAGTCCTGGCCTAAGTAGTTCTGATTATTGTCTGACACATGGCAATGGCAATGGCAGTAGTGAATGTGGTTCTTATGACTCATCTGAACATGAGAGTTCTCCAGTGAGGCTTCTGTTCCAGTGGAATCAGTTGCATCAACCCTTGTCACACCATGTCAGATTAACTCCAGAAGGTGGTTGAAATCCATTTGTCCTAGAGGTGAGTTCCCCTCTTCGCATGTTACCTCATCAAGTGACACTGTTAATAGATGCATTCAGCAAAGGTTGTGGTACACAGATGGGTGCCTTTCAGACTTTGGAAACTTAATTGGCCATAGAACATCTGTTTCAATTCAACTTTCTAGAACTACGAGCCATTCGTCATGTGTTGAGAGTATTCTTTCATCTTATTCAGGGAAAGAGAGAATTCTGATTGAAACAGACAACCAGGTAGCCATGCTGTATGTGAACAAACAGGGGCCACTGGCACCCTGGCCCTTCTACCAGGAATCTTGGAGAATTTGGGAGTGGGCATTCTGTCACAGAGCATTTCTTCAAGCAATTTAACACTTTAGCAGATCACCTCAGCAGAATGTTTCAACCCCCATAAGTGGTTTCTGGACCAAGTGGTAGCACAGTCTATTCAATCTTTGGGGTTGATCAGTAATCAACTTGTGTGCATCAGAAAGTATCTAGGGTCTGTTTGGTGTCTTCAGATAACATCACCCACATGTCATTACTAATTCATCCTGTTGTCTACAGAGAACTCTGTTTACGGTAAGCAAATTAACTTTTAATACATTTCCAAAATTGATTTGAGAGTATGCACCTCAATCTCATAGTTTTATCTTTTGTTTCCTGTTTGAGATATTACCCTGGTCAATAATCTAAACATATTGGATTCTTAAATCTTTGTCTGTATCATGTATTGCAGTTAATTTGTCTGAAATTATACCAGTATTGTCATAGATGTTAGGGTAAACCCATGTTGGCTGGCACTAATCAAGGTACATTTTTGTCTGCTGTGGCTCCATGACATTCCCAAATCTGTACCCATTATTTCCCCACAATGAATGTCAGAATTGATTACTTTAAGGAGGTGAAGTGCTTTCTCTTTGTGAAGCAGAATCCTCTGCTATTAGCTGAACGTGCTCATTTTCAAGTGCCCCATGGAGGGATGTTTTGATAAGCGTCTTGTTCCTGTCTCATGTGACACTTCCAGTTTTGTAGCATTTTATAATTTTTAGGGAACCGGCATGGTTTGGACTGTATTTGTGTGTTGAACTGGTTTTGTATACCAGATGAATGCTATGTCCCATTTTTTTACACCTACTCATCCTCTACCACTATACTGTGATTTATACCTTTAAGTGTCCTTCCTCCCGCTTCTTTCTTCATAAAGGCAGAAACAAAATAACCATTCATCCTATTTTCTACTTCCTTATTCATTGTATCTAGCTCCTCTCTGGCCCATTTATGTTCAGGGTCTTGTGTGCAAGACTCTGGATTTTAACCCATACTAGGGACTCTGTCACTGAGCTACAGCTAAGCTAGCTGGAGATCCTTAGAAACCTAGCTTTGCATAAACTTCACCTCTTGACGAGTGGAGGAGTAGCCTAGCGGGAAGTGTGGAAGCCAGGGTTCACTTCTTGCTGATGCTCTTTGTGACTTTGGACAAGTCAACTTTCTTCTCAATTGCCTTAGGTACAAACAGATTACAAGCCCTATGAGGACAAGGAACTACCTATTTGTACATGAATGTAACTTGCTTCAAGCTATTAGTGGAAAGGAGTGAGTTAAATCTAAATAAAAAGATAGTACAGGTATATTAGAAGACCTTATATTTTTATAGTTGAAACATACTTTGCAATTAAATCGTAACAAATTTTATGAATTCATATGTGGCTTGTATTATCACTGTAAATGACATAATTGTGATTTTTATTCAGCTAAAGTAACTTTGAGGTGCTGTTTCTCTCAGTTGTGGTTAAATGAAGAGGATGCCAGTTTTTCTTGATAATTCCCATTGTAGTTGGGCTGTGTCTTATTTATGCAGTTAATTAGCTCTCTTAAGAGCCCTATATACTAAGCTTTTTATTCACTAGATTTCTTGTAGCCATAAAATGGGAGGAAAAAAACCTTTAGAGGTCAATATTCAGAAAAGTGGCTAGTGGACAAGTTATCCCGCTAAAAAGTTAGCCAGATAACTTGTCACGGATATTCAGTGGGTTAAGCCTCCCACTGAATATTTTCCCCTAAAGTTATCCAAGTAATGTTAATCTAGCTATCTTTCAAACCTAATCAGCTGGCTGGGAGTACAAGTTATCTGGGTAGATATACCCAGATAACTTAGCTAGCTATATTCAAACGTAAGGTTCATCTGCTAAGCCTTGTTAGGCGTGTACCATACACTGAACAGTGTTCACTGTGAGGTA
Organism: Rhinatrema bivittatum; assembly: GCF_901001135.1. Lineage (NCBI taxonomy): Eukaryota > Metazoa > Chordata > Amphibia > Gymnophiona > Rhinatrematidae > Rhinatrema > Rhinatrema bivittatum. The sequence continues at coordinate 22,638 of NW_021821534.1, forward strand.
AGTGCCTAATGCAGCAATACTGCATGGTATTTTACCCCAAATAACGCAACTATGGTAATGAGCTGTTTTACATGTATTTGCAAAGCATATGCAAAAGCAGTTCATTACTAGTTAATTTTATGGTAATAAAATAGTGCGGCTTCTCTCAAAAATTACAAGCCACATTTATTTTCCTGAAAGTTATCTACAACTCAGGAATTGTAGCTAATTTTCCTTCTGGTACGTCGAGACACTTTTTTTTTTTTTTTTAAGGGCCTTAGGCCCACAAAATCACTCTCCCTCCCCACAAGGTGTGTAACCCCTGCCTGTCCCCCTACCCCATCTCTAGAGGATGCCCTCGTCCAAAAATCCTAAATCAATGGCATGCGGCAAAAACCTTGCCTTCCTACTCAACTCCTCCAGCACACTGTAACCCACCACTCCTGGGTATACCTGGTGGTTTAGTGGAGTCCAGAGCACCCCCTAGACTCCAGGCCTGATTATTTTTGCCTTCAAAATGGCCCTGGCTGGCACAATACAAGATTATCCCATCACATGATAGGGGTATTAACTTGTATCATGCCAGCTGGCATTATTTTGAAGGCAGAAATCACTGGGCCTGGAGCGTAGGGGGGTGCTCCAGGCCCCACTAGACCTCCAGGTATAGCCGGGGGGTGGGGGGGATGTTGGATGCTACTGCTGAGGGTGATGTTAAAAGCCAGGTGGTTGGGAAAAGATACAGGGTGTTCGCTGTGTACCATAGATTATTTTTGCCTTTGGTCATGAGGGTCATCTCTAGAGGTAGTGGGAAGTGGGGGGGGGGGGGGGCTGCTATGATCCCTTTTTTAGAAGATGGTGGCCCCAGATATATGGGCCACCATCACAAGCTAGTTTTTTTGGATCCTTTTCCCCCATGGTATTTTACCAGGTAGAACTTTACCACCAGGGCAAATACTGCATAGTTTCCTGAGCTGCAGTATTGAGTACCACAGCTTTTGAAGCCCCTGTAGAATATTTCCATAATTGGTTGATTGGTGCCAATTAAAAAAAAATATCCTTGTGAGTTTTGCCCCTGCCCTGCCTCTCTCAAAAGCTCTAAATGATGTGCGCCTGAACCCTACCCCCTAAAGATCAAAAAAGGCTGCTGGCCTATTGGCCTGAGGAGCCCCCCCCCCCCCCCGGTCTCACCTCCCCCACATGATTTCTGAAAATATCTGGCTTCCAGACCATCACATACTCTCCTCCCTCCCCCTACACCGTCTGTCTTTCCCCTTCCCAACACCCCCATGGCTGCTGGGAGCTCAGTACAATTGTAATGCTCCTAGTGGTGCCCAGCATTGGTTACACTGGATGCCTTTGGGAGCAGTTTAATTGTATCGGACTCCTGGCAGTTTTGGGGGGAGATGGGGTGGCAGGAGGATTCCAGATATATCTCCACATTTTGGGTAGGGGAGGCCGGGTGGGGCAGCTCCTCAGGTCAATAGGCCAGTAGCTTTAAAAAAAAAAAATCTTTTGGGGGTGTGCTTTCTCCAGCACTATGCTCCCTCATCAGTGTGAATTTTTTTAGTGGGGTGGGCGATTGGGCCTGCTGGCACAGACTGCTTTCTCTCATTTTCTTCACTTAACCAGCAACAGGTTAAATATATCTGGTTGAGGATAAAGATACACGTGCCCGGATAACTTTAGATCTACTTTGAGAATGGACAGACTTAGCAGTTCAAACTTAGCTGGATAGCACTGGTATTCAGCACTCCCTATCTTTTTTTTTTTTTTTTTTTTTTTTTAATCTGGATAAGTTTTAGCTGGGTAAAGATTTACCAAAATAAAACTTATCTGGACAGTGGAGGGAATGTATTTAAACCCCCAGGTTTGTTCAGCTGTTTCAAACTGAGCCAAATAAACCATTTGGAATATAGGCCACTTAATACCTGGTCCTGTTTGCCTGGTAATTCATCCTTCTGTCATTTTGAAGAAAATCATTCCATTGAACTGTTTTGCAAGGGTATGAGAGGTAGTATAACTCATGTCTTAGGCTAGTATAGTCCCCTCTGAGATAATTCCAATGAACACCCTTAAATGCACGGTTTATAAGTTAGACTTTGCAGAGTAATTATATTTTTTATACTCTGCAAAAGCTGTGGCAGTTTGGGAATATTGTAATATACTTTTGCAGAGCGCTCTTTCTATTGAACACAGTTAAATGCAGGCTGCAATTAACATGCTAAAGGAAAAGCGCCCTTTTATTAGCATGTACTTATTACTTTCTACTTCTTCCCCAGATTGATCGGCACCTCTACAGTATCACTTAAGGAACTTGCAGGTGGCCAGGGCAGATCTCTTCCTTACAAAAGTTTGGCCTTGATGGATGAACGGGGCCAACCAACTGGAGTAAGTAAATCGTCTGTTCCAGTGCTTTCTAAATGCTGAAGGTAAGGCCAGTGTTGGCCATACTGGGGCCCAGGATAGAAACTAAGGAGTTGACCCAGCCAGTGCCAGAAACTCTGACGCTCAGCCTTAGTGGCTTAGCTCATCATCAGCACCTTGTGGGGCTGGGACCCCAGGCAATTGCTCTGCTCCCTTCTTACCCCCCAAATGTCCCTGGTTGAGGGAACATTATGTAAAACATTTGGACTATTTCTAGGAGAAGCTGTGCAGTGCTGTCGGTGTACTGCCGCATAAAACAATCCTTATGGCAAGAAAAAATGTAAAAATAAACCAGGGTTTCCTTAAAGCTGCTGCTTTTTCTTTACCATTCTTGCTGTATAGAGGTAAACTTTTCAAGGCAAAACCTGTTGTCTGTGAAATGGTCAGGCTTCTGCTCCCCTGACTGGAGATGCTGTGGTGATGATATTCACAGCCCTTTGTGTGGGGGCGAGGGAAACAGATTCTCAGCAATCGATCTATAGCAATGCCAAGTGGCGACCAAAATGATAAAGGGAATGGAACAGCTCCCCTATGAAGAAAGACTAAAGAGGTTAGGACTTTTCAGCTTGGAGACGGCTGAGGGGGGATATGATAGAGGTGTTTAAAATTGAGAGGTCTAGAACGGGTAAATGTGAATTGGTTATTTTCTCTTTCGGAGAATAGAAAGACTAGGGGGCACTCCATGAAGTTAGCATGTGGCACATTTAAAACTAATCGAAGAAAGTTCTTTTTCACTCAACGCACAATTAAACTCTGGAATTTGTTGCCAGAGGATGTGGTTAGTGCAGTTAGTGTAGCTGTGTGTAAAAAAGGATTAGAGAAGTCTATTACCTGCTATTAATTAAGATGACTTAGAAAATAGCCACTGCTATTACCAGCAACGGTAACATGGAATAGAATTAGTTTTTGGGTACTTGCCAGGTTCATATGGCCTGGATTGGCCACTGTTGGAAACAGGATGCTGGGCTTGATGGACCCTTGGTCTGACCCAGTATGGCATGTTCTTATGAGTGCCCAGGCTTAGGGTCCATGTTAACAGGGGGCTGGAGGGAGCCATGTATTGCTGTGCTGAGTTGGAGGGGGTTATAATAGGGACAAAAACTCTCTGGTTGGTTGCAAATAAAGGGTCATGGTGCACACCCCAGCAGGGGCCACCTTCAATTGAGCAGGAAGTCCAAAGTGTCAGGAGGAAATTGTTGGGACAATATTAATAAAAATTTTAGATTTTGTGTTTTGAATCATGTGACTTCTCCTGTACACTGCATTGCATTGTTTTGTGTTTTATATTCTGAAGTTTTATTTATTTCCAAGTTCTATTCTACTGAATTAAAAAAAATGTGTTCTAAGCAGATTACAAATTTAGAAATATGTAATCCATGGGTGAACAGATTATGCAGACAAAACGTATTACAACACACTATAATAAATCAGTTAAAACATACTGAAGACTTGGCAAGGCCAGAGCAAATTGCATCTGCTACCAAAAATGTGAAGCAATATGCCTATGTAAGCTAATAAAAATTGCACTATGCATCTAAAGTAAAAGCCTGAAGAAACAAATAGAATTTTGAAGATGGTTTGTGGGAGGGAAAGCACCATCTTCATGTTGGCAAGCCTTATAACACACATGAAAACTGTACAGAGATTATTTGGTACTCAAAGGTTTCATTGATCCTGGAGTTGCATGCCATCCATCTACAGAGAAACACAGAACTGAACTTTCCAAGCTGCCTTTGTAGTTAGAAGCTTCCTTTGGAAAATGGAAAGGCTATAAAAAGAAGAGCTTTTTCCAGTAGATACACTGATATCCCAAGCCATGAAAGCCCAGAGCTTGCAGCACAGCTGTACAGTTTGATCCATCACTTGGTCAGCTATTGAGCTTTGCTACTAGTTGTAAACTAATGGAAAAGGAAGGCAACGTGATTAGCATAAGTCATGAAAAGCAAAGTATTGCCCTGTCTGCTTTAGAATGTTATGGTCACGTCCAGTTGATGAACTTAAGGGTTATTAATTTACTTAGATAAATCGCTATTATCAATTAAACTCTTAAGGTGTGTCCACACAAAGTATACCAAACATAACACACAATACCAGTCACCTTATGTTTTGCTGTTTTTCCTTTTAGTTTAAAAAAAAATTACAAGTTTTTTGTTTCATGTCTTCTTTTTCATCTCGTCTATATCTTTTTGGCCACATAGAATAATAAATTAACCACCAAAATTTTGAAACTTTTTAACTTTTAAAATTGTTAAGAAATGTGAAAGGAAAAACCGCACCCCCACAGAAAATATTTAACTTTTAATTTCTTTTAGTGCTCAGCCTTTTAAGCTGCCATCACAAGAAAAATACCCTTTTAAAATTCTCACATTATTTTAAAATGTTGTCACATTTCATTTACTTTCCAAAATGTCCTTGAAATAAGTACATTCTTTATCTCTTCAAAGTCTCTTAAAAAAAACCACCAACAAGGCCATGGTTCACTAGTACAAATGCTGCTTCAGGGCCTTCTGTTCACAATGAAGACTAACAATGACTGAAGCCTGCTTTCACTTCTGCGACTGTTTTGAAGAGTCTGAAAAACAAGAGACCTATTTAAAGACCTCTATCATCTTTACTCCTTATCAAATCAGAAGACTCCAATCATACGTTCGGCACCATTAAGGATGTTTCTTCTACATACAGCCTTGCAAAATATCTAATGATCTGGTTTAAAGAGATCTTATTTAAAGAAATGATGCCAATCAATAGAGACGTTTAAGCCATCATGCAATAAAGAGCCCAATCGATAAATCCATTGTTGCTCCCCTCGCAAAAGCTGAAGTCCTTGATTTTCCCCTTGAATATGTGCGTGAACCTTCTCCAATACATAACACTGAATGCCCATAAATGAATGGCCCTTTTGGATATAATGTTAAGCTATAGGTGCTTCCAAATGTTGATTTGCTAAATAGCTCTTATGTTCAGCCAAACGTATCTTATGTTTGTATGTAGTTTTTACGCACATACACCGTTACATGGGCATATTAAGATATATACTACAAAAGAGCTTTCACAGTTGGAAGAATGCTTCAAAAAATATTTCTGTTATCACGTGGATTGATAAATATCTTAGTGTCGAGCATATTAATACAATACATACACTTGCCACAGAGCTGATGTCCAACACTGCTCTGCATTTGTTCCCGATTCCCCTTGAACATCGAGAAACTAGAAAATCCCTAAGATTTCTGCCTCATGTGTGCAAAACCTACCTTTGTTCTAAAACAGTGGTGTAATGATAACACCTCCCGGAGTTTCCAAATGATTGAGCCAATAGACCTTGATAAAATAGAAAATTGCAATGACAAATGATTCCACAAAAATTTGCATCTTTCTTCTTGGAGGTCAGTAGTGCTTCTCGAACTAAATAAAGACCTCATTTGTATGCATTTCTAATTATTTTAACAGGGTAACCCTGTTGAATGAAGCAATTTGCCATTACTTGTGCTTGTCTTTTTTTAAATTCAATTACATGAGAGCACAATTGCCAACAGTGTAAGAATTGCGAAAAAGACAAATTACTGCGCAAATGATATGGATGAAAATTTGTGAAATGGATACCTATGTTTCTATCAGTGACTTTTATATACAAGGTAGTTGAAAACCCATCTACAGTTTTCATAATCCAAACATCCAAAAATGCCAGCACTATAGAGTCAAATTGAGCTGTGAACTTGATGTTAACGTGCCAGTCATTTAACCGCTGCACAAATTGATAACATTTTTCTGCAGTATCTTGTCCGATCAGGAACATATCATCAATAAACCACTTCAATAGCCTTATAGGTGCAAAAAAAGGAAGAAGCATATACTCCCTCATTCTTGAACTCCCCCATAAACAAATTGGCTAATGAAACGGCAAAGGCTTCATGCATCATAGTTCCAGATTTTTGCTCATAAATTTGTCCATCAAATTAAAATAAATTTCTTGTGAGAGCCAACTGAGCTAAGGAAGAATTAAATTCAGATAGTACAGACATTGGTCTAGGGCGATCCTCCAAAATAACATCTAAAGCTTCTTCTTGGGGAATAGGTGTTTTACAACGGCATGACATCCAAAGCTGTCAACATAGAATCTTTTCAAGTGGATTTTCCAGAGTGTAACATTTGTTTAAAAAAAAAAAAGTGAAGAGTCCCTTATATATGAAGGACTAGATGCAGCTATTGGATTAAAAAAATGTATCCATACACTGAGATAAAGGTTCCAATAAGGAATCATTTGAAGAAGTGATTGGATGACCTGGCGGATTAACCAATTGTTTATGGACCTTGAGAAGTGTATAAAACACTCGTATGCAGGGAATTCTTTATTAAGGAAATCATTTTTTGTTTTGGGTTTTTTTAAATACAAGAATCCCTGTGCCAATGCCTCTTCAGTTAGAATTTTAATTTGTCTTTTTAAGTCCTGCAATGGGACCTTAGGTAGTTTCTGATAACAAATGGGATCACTCAATTGACGTAAACATTCATGTTTGTAAATTTCCTGTTCCTGGATGACCCATCCCACCAACCTTGTCTGCTGCTTTAATCATCAGGAAGGCATCATTTTTCAAGGTCCTCAATGTAGTTCTTTATTCTCTAGTCAAATTATCTCTCCACGTCTCTTAACGCCAGATCTTTAAAAGTTGACAAAACTGGATCAACAGGTCCTTACAGAGTCCAACATGAATGATTAGCCACTCTGCACTCCATGCTCTTCGTAAGAATGAGTGGAAAAAATAAAGTTTGAGTTGTAAATTTCACCAGAATTTCTCAATTTTAAAAGTTAAAAAGTTTAAAAAAAATTAATTTACTTTCCATTAAAACTTCCTTTTGCATGGCTGCTGATTTCTGATATTTCAGCTTGGAAACCTTTGCATTACATGCTGATGATGAACATTTGATTTGTTTTTTGTAGTGTTAAAATTGAGTACTTCTCACTATCTTAAGACTGCATAATTTATTTAGACATTTAGTCATTTTATATACAGTCATTCCATATCGAGATCACAATAGTTTATAAAATTAACATTCATAATTTTAAAACAAACAAAATTGACACATTGAATGAAATGTTCCAATACAAATTAAACTGCTTATTAAAAACATATAACAAATGGTACAGGAAAATAATAAAACAGTAGTCAGTACATTGTAAGTCATGTTTCATTGCAACTATCCTACATGCTTCCGGTCCAAAGAGCTCTCATCATTTTAGTTCTGACATTCCCTCGCTCTCATTACATTTTATTCCTCATGCTTCAAACTAAAAACCCTCGTCCTTCTTGATATAGTAGTTCTCTTACATTCTGCTGATTTTAAGTAATGTGGAAAAGATCTGAGTATCGCATTTTAACAGGTGCCTGGGTTACCAAGTTGGCAACTCAATTTTTTATGGTATCTTTATCGTAAGAATGGGGAAGCAAATTACATTTAGGTATTAAAATGATCATTTTTGGGGACTTCTAACAAGATTTATCCATTATTTTGAAAATGTATTAAAGCTATGTCAGATTAGCTCACCACAAATATGATTTATATCCAACAAAATAGTTGGGTAGAGTTATTTTTTTTTATAAGGCTTACAAATATTTAAAGATACAAGCTTTTATGGCTACTACCATCCCTTCCTCAGGCATTTTGTATAGACTTTATAAATGTTGTCCCTGTGCCTGTAATCTTTCTAATGGCTATCTGTGGCATTTATGGGTAACCAGTTGGTGCCATGCTGGTCAAAATAGCAGGAGATGCTAATGTAGACTTCCTTGATCCTAAAATTACACAGAAATGGTCAAATGTCTGGTTTTCGAAGCTCGATGCTGACTGTAACTGTTTGCTTTTAATGCAGGCTACAATAGATCTTGTGGTGTCATACGAACCACCTGCTGGTGCTGCTAGCAATCCTAATGACCCGGGGGGAGCTAATGTGCAAGGGACTGGAGGTGGAGGTAGGTGGTCTTGAGAAATATTACAAGATAAATGTAAATCTTCCTAGACAAACAAACTTTTAGGCTTTTTATGGCTTTGTATACTGTGGTTCTGACTATATAGTTGCAAAATCCTATTTTAGTTTATAAAACGCAATTTATCCCCAGCCCTGACCAATCTGATTCAGTAATTGAACCCAAGTTTCTCTGCATGGCAGTGCACGGTGCTTTCACTGAGCCTCTGGACAGCCCTGCATTGTTCTTGTTTTGAAAACAGAACCTCCAGTGTTGGGTAGCTGAGAAGGAATCATCATGTTTTGTAGTATTGTTCTAATCATACAGTTGCCAGTAACATTGTTCTTGAACGAGATGGTGGCATGTGTATTAGGGGTGTGCATTCGTTTTGAACTTAAATGGAAAACGCAACTTATTTTTTTTTTTAACTTAAAAAAAAGATGAGGCTTAAACGATCGGATTTCCAATTTATTCAACATAGCTATGTTGAATACGTTGGAAATCGCGATTGTTGATCTAAATAAAAATTTAAACCCCTCACCCTCCTTAATCCCCCCCCAAGACTTACCAAAACTCCCCAAGCTGGCCAAAAGTTCCGTGAGGGTCCCGGGAGCGGATCCGAGGGGAATCACGTGACGTCGGCGTCACTCCGTCGTGACGCCGACGTCACGTGGTCCATCGCGGTTCCGCTCCCGGACCCCTCGTTGGGCCCAAAAGGAACTTTTGGCCAGCTTGGGGGGGTCAGGAGGCCCCCCCAAGCTGGCCAAAACGAGGGCTCCGGGAGCGAAATCCCGGTGGACCACGTGACGGCCGCGTCACGCGGCCGTCACGTGGTCCACCGGGGTTCCGCTCCCGGAGCCCTCATTTTGAACAAACTGAACTTTTGGCCAGCTTGGGGGGGTCAGGAGGCCCCCCCAAGCTGGCCAAAAGTGCCTTTTGGGCCCAACGAGAGGTCCGGGAGCGGAACCGCGATGGACCACGTGACGTCCGCGTCACGACGGAGTGACGCGGACGTCACGTGATTCCCCTCGGGTCCGCTCCCGGACCCCTCGTTGGGCCCAAAAGGCACTTTTGGCCAGCTTGGGGGGGCCTCCTGACCCCCCCAAGCTGGCCAAAAGTTCAGTTTGTTCAAAACGAGGGCTCCGGGAGCGGAACCCCGGTGGACCACGTGACGGCCGCGTCACGTGCTCCTCGCAAAACCACTGGGAGGAATGGCTTCCTGACGCCCCGCTGGACCACCAGGGAATTTTGGTAAGTTTTGGGGGGGATTAAGGAGGGTGAGGGGTTTAAATTTTTATTTAAATTTTTATTTGCACATATGGACATAGACTCAACTTATGGAATTCTCCATATGTCCATATTGACCGCAAATGAGCCCCCCATTCGACTTATGGACTTATGAACATAAACTTTCGGGCTGCACATGCCTAATGTGTATAGAATAGTCTCTCGGAGTTTGAGACAAAAATGGTATCAGGATTTAGTAAAGCCTAGACTACATATAGAAGATTAGCAGGGAAGTAAGGATAAAGCCTGGGGTCAGGCAGACTGGATGGGTCTTGCAGCTATTATTTGCTGTTCATTTTCATAGAAACAGAGAATATGTTTTAAGTCTGTGTATGTATACGAGGCCTGCTAGGCCCTTACTATTGATGGTGTGTTCAGGAAACGTGTGGGAGTGTGAATCATTTTGCATGAGACATCCCCATTGGGAGGGACCTTTTTGATACTACAAAAGCACTCGCTCAGATTCCCTAGGGGTCCTGTGTAGAGTAAGGAGTTGGAATGAGAGAGGCAGCATGTCTGCTGGCTTATTTCCTGGAAAAGAAGGGGAGACTGCCTTCCCGCTCCAAGTGGAAGAATAGAACAAGGGGCTATGATAGAGGTCTTTAAGATCTCAGGGTACAAAGGGGAGGGGGGGGGGGTGGGGCAGTATGTGGAGTGTGTGGAATGTTAGTGGACGTTTGTGATGTGACTGGGTGGTGGGTTATGCTTGGCGTTTAATCTGTTTCTCTTGGTCAGGGGGACCACAAAAGGAGAGTCCATGGGGTGGTGTTATAATTGACCTCGCTATCCTTGGAAATTGTTCTTGAAATGTGTTGTCTTGATAATATTTGCTTTCAATTGTGCATTATTCTCTTAAGTTTGAGTTCTGGATTGGACCTGTGTTGCTCTCTAATAAAAAAAAAAAAAAAAAAAAAAAAAAAGGATTTTGACAAAAAAAAAAGATCTTGAGAGGTCTTGAACGAGTAGATGTGACTCGGTTATTTACACTTTCGGATAACAGAAGGACTAGGGTGCATTTCATGAAGTTAGCAAGTAGCACATTTAAGACTAATCGGAGAAAATTCGTTTTCACTCAACGCACAATAAAGCTCTGGAATTTGTTGCCAGAGGATATGGTTAGTGCAGTTAGGTTCAAAAAAAGGTTTGGATAAGTTCTTGGAGGAGAAGTCCATTAATGGCTGTTAATCAATTTTACTTGGGGAATAGCCACTGCTATTAATTGCATCAGTAGCATGGGATCTTCTTAGTGTTTGGGTAATTGCTAGGTTCTTGGGGCCTGGTTTGGCCTCTGTTGGAAACAGGATGCTGGGCTTGATGGACCCTTGGTCTGACCTAGCATGGCAATTTCTTATGTTCTTATGACTAAGGAGAAGCTGGTATATTTGTGCTGGTTAAGAGACCTGCAGCTACATTCAGTCAGTTAGAAGAGACAATTCAAGGAGCAGTGTTGTAAGTACCACAGGCAAAATCTGCAAAAGTAACAGGATCTTGCTTTTGCTTTTATAGAAGTTTTGAAGGCAAAGGATTTTAAAGGCATTGTATGAGTTCTATTTAGTGCTGTTTTTGTAGTGTGCTTTTGTGAGTGACTATTAAGATTAACACTTTTTATTGTGATTCTAGAAAAGGACGATTGTGTCATCAGTTATCATTTTTGCAACAGTAAACTTCATTTTTCTTGGAACAATACTTTCTGGTGTTATGACTTTTTTTTTTTATTTGAGTGACTTTGCCACACGCAGGAGCCAGCAAGCGGCTCTGAAGGATTGAAAGTGAGCAAGACAAGAGTTTGCTGCCTATTCAAAACCTAGACATGCAAACCTGGATGTTACAAGTTCTCAGAACTTGTAAAGGAGAGCTGGGATAACATAGGGTGTTCCGGAAATTTGAGGGCTAGAGAGCTGAGCTGTGAGAACCAAGATGAGACCACATGAAGTCTTGAATCTAGAACTATGTTTGTGCCTCTAAAGGTGAAGTATTGTGTAACTAGGTAACCTGACCTGGACCAGGTTTGAATTGTTAATTCAATCTGTAATCGAACCTGCTAAAGTTGTTTGAACCTGAAACCCCCTGCTTGTCGCTGAATCTGAGAGAGCCAATGCTTCTGTTAAATCCTGCAGTGTATGCCAGGATGTCATCGTATTTCTGTTGGAATAAAGCTCAGCTTGCGGCTTATGCTTTCAGGGGCCCCCATCTTGACATTTTCATTTGGAAGTGTTTTAGTTCTGAAAAGATGTAAATATATCTAGAATGCAAAGAGTGGGGAAGTTTGTCATCTAAAAATATTGATTTGGTTTCTTTAAAAATTTAAAAACACTAGGAGGAAATCTGGAAACACAGTAACAATAAGCAAAAACTGCACCAGATTAAATTAGAATAATATATTGTGTGAACCAAAATATTTGAATGAGAAAGGTGACTTCATAAAGCATGGTGCTCAATCTGCACCCCTAGTGCTATCCGTTTCTTCATTATCTCTTATTTTCTTTTTTTTATATATTTGCATGTGAAGTGTCTCGTGCTACTATAATACTATTGAAGAAGTGAATAAAAACAGTCTTTTATGGAATTCGGTATCTGGAAAGATTTTGTAAAAGCTGTATTCAAACACATCTTTTGTGGAGCTGAAAATTTAAATAAACCCATCGTAATCACATTTCGCCACACGACTGCATCAGGGAAAGCTCCTGCAATAAACAAAACATATTCAGTTGTCTGTACTCTCTTCACGCGTCAGTGTATGTTGATATTACCAAATTATCTCACCCTTTAACGTTGCATCACAAACACAAACATTCCCTGCAACTTGTCAACTGCTGAATTTAAGAATCAAAATGACGTTTTTGTATAAAACAATGGCCATGTTAAAAGGTTTTCATAAGAAAAACAGCACGACAATTTAGAACTCAAATTGCAGAGCATCGAAGTTGTTTGCAACATAAAAGAACAGAGGCTCCAGTGGTTTCACATTGTTTGACATTTGGACATCAGGAACTTTGTCCAACTGAACAGCAATGGATTTTTAAACTGGAAACTCTTGAACCCATGGCACTTAATTCCGAAATTGAACGGCATTGGTTTTTGTGAATGCATGGCGTCATTTAACACACATGTGGTACACCGTAGGTTCATTCATTCAAATATTTTTAAGCCTATTAGTGGCAAGTTATAGGGTATATAAAGGTGTTTGTTTTTGATTCTTAAGTTCAGTAGATGACAGGTCGTAGGAAATGTTTGTGTTTGTGATGCAACATGAAATGGTGAGATAATTTGGTAATATCAACATATATTGAAGAGTGAAGGGAGTATGGACAATTGAATATATTTTGTTTATTGCAGGAGTTTTCCCTGATGCAGCCGTGTGGCGAAAAACTCTTGGGTACTGGCTCAGTGGCAGTACCGTGCACTGCCATGTGGAGGACCAGGGTTTGATTTTTGCATTGGGCCTTCCGGTCTCTTGGTCAGCCGGGGTTGGGTTGCTATGGAGGCAACATTCATAGCCCTTGGAAAAGGGGAGGCTGATAGGGGAGGTCAAAGCTGTTGTGCAGTGGTGAAGCCTAGTGACCGGATTCCAGGAGTCCCTGATGCAAGACCCCCCCATCTGTGGACTGTTGCTGCAGTGACTGGATTAGTGTACGTTGTGAAGGCATAAAATAAAAGAAATGAATTCCTGGGCAGTTAAATATGGAAGGGCATGGTCCTGGACCCCAGTCCTGGTTCTTGTTTGAGTTAGAAGCCCAAGGGGTAGATTTTCAAAGGGGTACGCATGTAAGATAATCGCGTAACCCCCGAAAACCTACCCCAAACCCCCCCTGCGCGCGCCGAGCCTATTTTGCATAGGCTCGGCGGCGTGCGCAAGCCCCGGGACGCTTGATGGTCCCGGGGCTTTGCAAAGGGGGCGGGGGGGTGGGCGGGACTAATTTCGGGGCAGGGCGGGGGCGTGACGCCGGCCCGGGGGCATGGTCGAGGCCTCCGGACCAGCCCCCAGGTCGGGTGATGGCGCGCCAGCAAGCCTGCTGGCGTGCGCAGATTTACACCTGCTTTCGGCAGGCTTAAATCTGCCAACAAAGGTAGGGGGGAGTTTAGATAGGGCCGGGGGGGTGGGTTAGGTAAGGGAAGGTGAGGGGAGGTGGAGGGAACAGGCAGCGCGCGCCGGGCTCGGCGCGCGCAGGTTGCACAAATGTGCACCCCCTTGCGCACGCCGACCCCAAATTTTATAAGATACACGTGGCTATGCGCATATCTTATAAAATCCAGCGTACTTTTGTTCACGCCTGGTGCACGAACAAAAGTACGCGCACGTGTAAATTTATAAAATCTACCCCCAAAGGAGCAGAAGGAAAATACCTGGACAAAAATATACTGCCTTTATTTTTTGTGCAGAATTATTGTATGCAACCGTCACAGGCAAAATCGGAGTTTGAACAAAGCTTGCATGTGTGTGAGTGAGAATCAAACGGCAAGCAGCACACTCCTATTTGCATTCATTTTGAATTTGTGTTCATATTTACATTTCACAGCCAAAAAGAATATTTCTGTTGAAACAGCCTTTTAGCTTCTGAGCTGAAATATATGATGCAGTTTACTTTGGTATTTTTATATTCCTGGAAATGAAATGTTTGTAATGTGGATTTAAGTGGGCGTGCACTCCTCCTTCTTTTCAGAAAATACTACATTGTTTCAGAAGCCATCTCTCTTGTTTAGCTGCCTTGCTAGCATGCCTTCCTCTAATGCACAGTTTTTTAAACCTTGTTTTAAAGGGTTGGACTGCATCAGAGGACTATGCATTGATTCAGTTTTTACCTTTTGCATAAGAGCTACTTAGAGGGGCTTTTGCTACACATGGGTAATATGTAGAAAAAAAGATCTGCTGTGGGTCCAGTGAAAATATCTGTATGTTTTGTGTATTAGACCATTGGTGATGGACTGACTTGCACACTTTTTTGTTCTCTTTGTGCACACTAAAATCCAGCATGAATTGTTTTTGGAAAGTAGCATCTGCTATAGCAGTGGTTCTCAACCGTTGTGTCGCCAAGCACACGCAGGTGTCTCGCCACACTTCCCGGTCCCCTGCTGACCCAGCTGCTCCCCCTACCCGAGCAAGATAGGTCCTCCATCCGGGCTTAAAATGCTGAAAGCCCGGGCGGTACGCGGCAAGAGAGCTGGAGTCAGCAGGACTGGCATGCTCTCTTCTTCCTGCCCCGCGGCCCGGAAGAGGAAGTGGTGAGCAGCAGGTGCGTGTGCGGGAAGAAGAGACTATGCTAGTGCAGGCAGCGTTGGCCCGAAGAAAAAAGAGGTGCAGCCTGAGAAATGAGCAGCATGGCTCGGAGAAAAACGAAGAACTTCGTCAACCCCCGCGGCCGATGGGACTCCTTGCTTCACGAGGGCTGAAAATGAAGTAGGTTGCTGCTGCTTTTAGGGTTAGAAGTGGAGGAGGCTGCTGCTGCCGCTAGCTCGGGGGAAGGGGGGGGGGTAGAGTGAGTGAATGAGTAAGCATGTGTGTTTGAGATCCTGTGTGTGTGTGAGTGAGATAGCATGTATGTGAATGATTGAGAGCTTGTACATGTGAAAGAGAGTATGTGTGTGATTGAGAGTTGGTTTAGGTGAGGGAGCATGTGAGTATGTGATTGAGAGCCTGTGTGTAAATGAGAAAGAGAGAGAGAGAGCATGTTTGCAAGCATATGAATGAGAGTCTGTGTGTGAGAGAAAAGGACAGCATATATATGTGTGATTGAAAGCCTGTGTGTGTAAGCCTGAAAAGATAGACAGCATTTGTGTAAATGTGTAATTAAGAGCCTATATAAGTGAGAGAGAAAAAGTATATGTGAGTGATTGTGAACCAGTGTGAGAGAGAGAGAGGAGAAAGTTCCAAGCAAACCACCCCTCCTGCTGCTAATTCAAAACAATCTCAGGGCACCTGGATATCAAATGTTCCCAGGTATGCAGAGCAAAACATTTTTTGTATCCTTATTATTTTTCATTACTGGATCTTTGTGTCTGCTATTTTGAAATATTTTAATGGTATCTAGAAATGTTTGATATGAGTTTTTTAATTATTGGATATTCCATTCGTCAGCTGTTTTGAAATAATCTGTTCTTTTTTTTTTAGTATGGTTTTACTGCTACTGATTTTATATTTCTTGATTTGTTTTATAAGGATGGGTGATGTTTCTTTTTTTCCTTTTTTGCACTGCATACAGAGACTCTGGCTTGTTGCAGTTTCCAGTTCAGTTTTTGTCTGCATGCTTCTAGTTATGCGTTTTGGTCTCTTTATTCTTTGTTAGGTGAGGGTCAGCACATGTTATTCAGGTGAGGTTCTCTGCTGGGGTGTAGTTTCTGTGTAGGGCTCTATAGCAGCCTGACTTGGTCCGTTTTCCTAATAGGAGATGTATTGGTGTCTTAAGGCCTGGTGTAATATTTTCAGTGTTGCCTTTTCTTAGGTAAGGTGGTTACTGTTAAGTGCTGGAAATTGGTGCTGTTTTGGTGTGGGATGTTTACCGTTTATGCAATTTCTGTTCAGACAGAATATGTATCTTTTCCTTGTGTCATTCTTAACAATAAAAATTATACTGGACCTTTATTTTTTATTTCCACCGTAAATTGTAATGAGCAGTGTGTCATACATGTGAGTGTGGTCTGTTAGGTGTGTCACGATGGGAAAAAGGTTGAGAACCACTGTGCTACAGCATTGTAGGTGAAGTATCATGCATACTAGGGATGTGAATCGTTTTTTGACGATTTAAAATATCGTCCGATATATTTTAAATCGTCAAAAAATCGTTAGGGCCACGATACAATACCAATTCCCCCGATTTATCGTTAAAAAATCGGGGGAAGGGGGAGGGCAGGAAAACCGGCACACTAAAACCCCCTAAAACCCACCCCCGACCCTTTAAATTAAATCCCCCACCCTCCCGAACCCCCCTCCCCCAATGCTTTAAATTACCTGGGGATCCGGCGGTGGTCCAGAACGGCGGCGGTCCGGAACGGCCCCCTCAATAGAATCGTGTTGTCTTCAGCCGGCGCCATTTTTCAAAATGGCCGCCGCAAAATGGCGGCGGCCATAGACAAAAACGATTCGACGGAGGAGGTCGTTCCGGACCCCCGCTGGACTTTTGGCAAGTCTTGTGGGGGTCAGGAGGCCCCCCCAAGCTGGCCAAAAGTTTCCTGGGAGTCCAGCGGGGTTCCGGGAGCGATTTCTTGCCGCGAATCGTTTTCGTACGGAAAATGGCGCCGGCAGGAGATCGAGTGCAGGAGGTCGTTCAGCGGCGGTCCGGAACCCCCGCTGAACGACCTCCTGCAGTTGATCGCCTGCCGGCGCCATTTTCCATACGAAAACGATTCGCGGCAAATCGCTCCCGGAACCCCGCTGGACTCCCAGCGGGGTTCCGGGAGCGATTTCTTGCCGCGAATCGTTTTCGTACGGAAAATGGCGCCGGCAGGAGATCGAGTGCAGGAGGTCGTTCAGCGGCGGTCCGGAACCCCTGCTGAACGACCTCCTGCAGTCGATCTCCTGCCGGCGCCATTTTCCGTACGAAACCGATTCGCGGCAAGAAATCGCTCCCGTAACCCCGCTGGACTCCCAGGAAACTTTTGGCCAGCTTGGGGGGGCCTCCTGACCCCCACAAGACTTGCCAAAAGTCCAGCGGGGGTCCGGAACGACCTCCTCCGTGGAATCGTTTTTGTCTATGGCCGCCGCCATTTTGCGGCGGCCATTTTGAAAAATGGCGCCGGCTGAAGACAACACGATTCTATTGAGGGGACCGTTCCGGACCGCCGCCGTTCTGGACCACCGCCGGATCCCCAGGTAATTTAAAGCATTGGGGGGGGGGGGGGGTTCGGGAGGGTGGGGGATTTAATTTAAAGGGTCGGGTGGGTTTTAGGGGGGTTTAGTGTGCCGGCTCACGATTTTAACGATTTTTCACGATAGTTTACACACCCAAACGGCAACAATACGATTCCCTCCCCCTCCCAGCCGAAATCGATCGTTAAGACGATCGAGGACACGATTCACATCTCTAATGCATACGACACTTTAGATATGCACATTTTGTTACTTTAGCTTCTCTTCCATGGAGGTGGCAAAACCTCTTAATAAAAACATTTTAAAATATATCCAAAGCAGAAAACCTGAGAGGGAGTCTTTTGGATCGTTAGATGATCAAGGGGTTAAAAGGGCACTTAGGGAAGATAAGGCCATTGCAGAAAGACTAAACAAATTCTTTGCTTCTGTGTTTACTGAAGAGGATGTTGGGGAGATACTTCTGCTGGAAGCAATATTTAATGGTGATGATTCAGATGAACTGAACCAAATCACCAATCACTGCTACTGGCTCTGCAGCCTGTTCTGCTTCCTCCTCTGTGCAGGCCCCATGATATTATACATTTGCAGGGCTTCCAGTTCCTCCATGCTGATCTCGTACATTGCGAGATCGGCATAGAGAAAGTGCTGCTCTTGCACATCCCAAAGATATCATGCCAATCGCTAAAAATTAAAAAATGATTTTTTTTTTTTTTTTTTGCCTTTGCTGTCTGATCTTAGTTTTCTAATTGGTGGTCACAAGCTTTTTTCTTTTTTTTTTTCCATCTTCCCTTTCTTGGTCTTTTGCCAATTCCTTTCACAGGGTCGCTTTTTTTTCCATTTCTTCTTTATCCACCTGTTGTCTTCTTTTCTTCCTCAAACACACACTCAGGCTCTCATTCTCACATACACACACATACAGGCACAGACTCTCACACTCACATGCTTTGTATTTTGCATATTACCCAGTTAGCCCCTCCCTTGTTCATTGTAATTTCCCTTCTCAGTGACTTGTAAACCGACATGATGTGTCCTACGAATGCCGGTATAAAAAAAGTGTTAAATAAATAAATAAATAAATGCTGTCTCACACAGACAGCTCTCACTCTCAAATGCGCTCTCTCATACTTAAATGCACATTCTCTTTCACATGCTGTCTCTCTCATACACAGGCTCTCTAACTCTCGCATGCTGTCTCACACAGACACACACACACATACTCTCTCATGTGCTGACTCTCCGATCATACAGGCTCTCACTTCCACATAAGGTCTCTCAACTCACTCTGAATCACACACAATCTCTCAACTCATTCTCATACACACACACTACAAGACCTCAACTCTTGGCCTCCTCTTTGTGAATCGCCATGGGATTGGCTCCGTGGTGGCCCTGCTACAATCTGTACTGCTTCTCTGCACACAGCTGATGTTCCTCCTCCTTCCTGTCTGCAGAGCTCCGGTAACATCTTTCTTCCGGGGCTGTACAGACAGGAAGGAGGAGGGGCATCTGGACATATATTTTTTTCTTTGGACTGTGATGGGATGAGCTGCACCACAGTCCCACCAATCAAGATGACATGCCCCCACCCCCCGGTACAAAACTCCCTGCTTTTTCTGCCACCAGTGGACCCAATCCATCGGTGGCAGAAAAAGCGAAAATCATCCGCCACTGGTGGGATCTGGTCCACCGGTGGCAACACGGGCCCCTCCTTACTCCCGACACTGCCCCATGCAATTGCATGGTTTGCACACCCGGTGATGCCTGGCCTGCATCTGGAAAGGAGTACAGTGAGTGAAGTGATCAAATTTGCGGATGACACAAAATTATGCAGAGTAGTTAAATCTCAAGCAGATTGTGATAAATTGCAGGAAGACTTTATGTGACTGGAAGATTGGACTTCCAAATGGCAGATGAAATTTAATATGAACAAGTGCAAGGTGATGCATATAGGGAAAAATAACCTGTGTTGTAGTTACATGATGTTAGGTTCCATATTAGGAGTTACACCCAGGAAAGAGATCTAGGTATTATAGTGAACAATATATTGAAATTGGTGGCTCAGTATGCTGTGGCAGTCAAAAAAGCAAACAGTGTTAGGAATTATTGGGAAGGGAATGGCAAATAAAATGGTGGATGTCCATAATGCCTCTATATTGCTCCATGATTAGACCACACCTTGAATAATGTGTGCAGTTCTGGTCACCGCATCTAAAAAAATATATAATTGCACTGGAGAAAGTACAGAAGAAGAATGACCAAAATAAGGGGCATGGAACAGCTCCCCTATGTGGAAAGACTAAAAAGGATAGGGCTGTTCAGCATGCAGAAGAGGTGGCTGAAGGGTGATATGATACAGGTCTACAAAATCATGAAAGAGTGAACAGGTTAATGTAAATTGGTTATTTACACTCCATGAAGTTAGCAAGTAACTCATTTAAAACAAATTGGAGAATTCTTTTTCACTCAGAGCATAGTTAAGCTCTGGAATTCATTGCCAAAGGATGTGCTTAAGGCAGTTGGTATAATTGGGTTTAAAAAAGATTTGGATAACTTCCTGGAAGATAAGTCTACAAACTGCTATTAATCAATTATGAATAGTAACTTGGGATCTATTTAATGTTTGGGTACTTGCCAAGTACTTCTGACTTGGATTGGCCACTGTTAGACATGGGATGCTGGGCTTGATGGACTCTTGGTCTGACCCAGTATGGCATATCTTATGTTCTTATGTAAGAACTGAAAAATGAAATTGCATACCTACTATTAGTAATCTGTAAACTATAATAAAAATTAGCTACATTACCTGAAGATTGGAGGGAGGCCAACATAACACCAGTTTTTATAAAAGGTTCCAGGGTTGATCCAGGAAACTACAGATCAGTGAGCCTGATGTCATTGCCAGAAAAAATGATTGAAATTATTATAAAGAAGAAAATTACTGAACATATAGTCATATTTAAAAGGGACAAGCCAAGGGAAGTCTTGCCTTACCAATCTGTTATGTTTTTTTGAAGGCATGAGTAAATGTAAATAAAAGTGAGACATTGGATGTAGTTATCTGGATTTTCAGAAAGATTTTGATAAAGTATCTCATGAGACTCTTGAGAAAACTAAAAAGTCATGGGATAGGAAGCATTGTTCTATTGTGAATTGAGTACTGGTTTAAAGATAGAAAACCGTGAATAGGGCTAAATGATCAATTTTCTCAGTGGAGAAAAGTGAATAGTGGCTTGCCCTGCCCTGCCCTGGGACTACTGGTTTATAACATTTATAAATGAGGTAGAGATGAGAACAATGAATGAAGTGATCAAATTTGCTGCTGATAAAAAAAAATTATTCAAAGTGTTAAATCATAAGAGGATTGCGAGAAATTGCAAGAGGACCTTGCAAAATTGGGAGACTGGGCATGCAAATGGCAAATTAAATGTAATGTGAACAAGTGCAAAGTCATGCACATAGGGAAGAACAACCCAAATTATAGCTACACAATGCAAGGTTCCATGTTGGGAGTCATCACCTAGAGAAAAGATCTAGGCGTCATCGTTGATATCCTCTGCTCAGTGTGTGGTGGCAGCCAAGAAAGCAAATAGAATGCTGGGCATTATTAGGAAAGGAATGGAGAATAAAACAGAGAATATCATAATGCCTCTGTGTGTCAGTCTGTGGTATAATTTCACCCTGAGCATTGTGTGCAATTCTGGCCACCACAGAATTAGAAAAGTTACAGAGAAGGGCAACCAAAATGCTAAACAGGGATGGAACAATTCCCCTATGAGGAAAGGCTAAAATGATTGGGTTCTTTAGTTTGGAGAAGAGATGGCTGAGGGTAGTGGAATTAATTAGTGGAATGGGTGAACATGAAAAAAAAAACCCATGTCCTGGCCAGCAGCCTTCACTTTCCACTTTTTCCCAAGGAAGCAAGTTAAAAAAAGATTCTGGGTTGATAATTTGGCAGAATATCACCAGTGCAGTGCTAGGATTTTAGCATCATGAGCTTTCATTTTCAATCATATGGGGATTTTGCCACTATTTTAATAGACCCGCTCGCCTACGTTGGTCTATTAAAGCGCAATGGTCCTGAAGCCAGAAGTCATGCACCAGGACTGTTTCCGAAACTCTATATTATGAGCTCTAAATCTGGCAACCAGGTGTCACCTTTAATAGTGCCCACAACTCCCTCCAGGGCTATGAATGTTGTCTCCCAACATCCCCAGCCAACCTAGGGTGTGGAGGATCCGATCCAGGAACCCTGTACAAGGCAGCTCTGCCACTGGGCCACCGGGCCAGCCCTGTTCTATCCCTGTTCAGAATAATATTTTGCAGAGCTGGTTTATCTATCATAAAATCACATTATGTGCCATATATGAGACAAAATAGTTTATGGAGACATGACCCCCCAGTACCACATAAATAACAAGCCGCGCTACATTAAATTTTTTTTTTCAGTCCATTTTCGAACACAGCATCCTTCTACACTTTTTCTCCCTCACTCCCCCTTCCCTCCACTCACTCTTACTCACCCTCTGTCTCCCACTGCCTCCCTCCCCTTCCCTCAGCCCTCCTCCACTCTTTTCCTCTGCTCCACAACTTCTTACCCTTCCACTTACTCACATCCCTCTGTCTCTCACCTCCCCCTCATTCTCCCCCCTCATTCTCCCTCTCCCCTCACTCCTCCCCACCTCTCCCCTCTCTCCCACCCCTACCTCCCTCCCCACCGAGTTCGCTGCTCCTCACTGACGCTACTGGCTGCTGCTCCTCGTCGCCGCCAAATTGATATCCAGCTGACATGTGCAGCCCGTAACAACGGGCTACTCTGACCCTCCCACCCCTCCCTCTCACCTCCCTCACTCACCATCTCCTCCCTCCCACCCCTCACTCACTCACCCTCTCTCCCACCCCTCCCTCTCACTCTCACCTCCCTCCCCTCCCACCCCCACTCACTCACCCTCCCTTCCACCTCTCTCACCCCCTCCCCTCACTCTCACTCTCACCCTCCCTCCCACCTCCCCTCACTCTCACTCTCTCCTCCCTCACCACCGGGTTCGCTGCTTGCCGATACCGCCACCGCTACAGCTCCTCGCTGCAGCCGCCATGTTTTCAAGCAGCTGACGCTCTGCTGTGACCGACGTGCTAGCCCGCACATGCACAGTAGAGCTGCTCTCTACTGCGCATTTGCGGCACGTCGGTCAAGCTTCATTTATTAGGTTGATTGTACATCCTAATTACAAACACCAGTAAAATATTTGTTCTCCATTTCCTCCTGGTTGATCTTTGGCCTTTGTATGGGGTCCAATGAAAAAATCTGTTCCCTGACTGCACTGCTAGGGTGGGGTTCAGCACATCATATGGGAGGGAAGAAGAAACAGATGCTCCAGTAATTATTTCCCATTTGTATGTAAGAGGCCTAGCCCTTACTAGTAGAAGAGTGGCCTTTCCAGCCTTCAGAAGGGAGCATCTTCCAGCAAAGGAGGGTTTATAGGGAGTTCAGGAGGATAGAAGTCTTTGTGACAGGAGGGTCCATCTCAAAAAGGCGGGTCAGGAATTTAATCTATAAAAGGGAGACTTCATGAGTCTCTCTGGGGTTCATCACTGAGGCAGCAAAGGGGCTGCATTCTTCCAGTGAGAGAGAGGACAGCAGTTTGCCCTTTTTTCCCATTTGGGAGCGAGTGTGCCTCTTGTCTGCTTGAATGTTGGAGCAGATCCAGAAGGTTTCTGGTTCCAGTACTTGCAGTTGGGGGCTGGTCCAGGAGGCAGTTTACAGCAACAAAATATTTGAGAAACTTTAAAGTGGGAGAGGAAGCTTCCATAGCTCTGGGAGGCATCTGAAGAAGAGATGGTCTTCTCAGAGCTGAAAGCTAAGTTTTTTCCTGCTTAATTATTTAAGGTGCATGAGGAATTGACTTTTGAATTGGAGAAGTACTTAAGTGTGTTAGATTTATTGCGCTATTGGTAGTTTTTCTACTTTTTTTTTGTACCTGCTGGAATTATTTTTTGTCTTCAGTAAACTTGTTTTCTGTTTTGAACACATTACTGGAGTGGACTTGTTTATTTTTAGTGTTGAACTGTAAAACCTACTTGGAGGCCCTGTGGGAGCGTTCTTGCCCCCAGTCCACAGAACCTCGTCTTCCCCCGCTCTGTAGGGGCAGTCCTGTGCTGATCAGCACTGGGAAGGTGGTTGCCACCCTGATGGGGCTTTACATGTGATTTAATAAAATGTGTTGTGGGAATCTTCTCCACTCCTCAGAGAAATGATAGAAGTGTCTGCACAGCCAAGCACGGAATTCAGCAAATGTTATTAGTGCGTTAGAATCTGACAAACTGATTTGTGAGGCTGTACACTGTTTAACATGGTTTAATGCCCAAGGTTACTGAAAAGAATTCAGCTCAGGCCCAGGCATACTTCTTCATAATTACCAAAACCTGTTCTTCAAGTCTGATTCCAAGACAGATCACTTTTTCTGTTCTGTTTTTATTGCAGCTGATGACTCATTTTTGGCACCACCCTTTTTATAAAATATAAATCACAGAGCAGGGGGCTTTCGATTCTGGTCCTTGAGAGCCACAGACAGGTCTGATTTTCAGGGTAACCAGGCTATGCAAACTAGAAATATACACATTGAAATAAAAAAAAAAAAAATAAAATATGCATGTGACTGCATCTAATGAATATTTTTTGTGGATATCCAGAAAGCCTGACCTGTTTTGCGTCCCTTGCTGAGAGCAATGTTAAATTTTTAAACTAGTTGAGAAAATTATTCACTGGCTCTTTGTTATAGTTTGGTTGCATTTCTCAAGCTTGAAAACAATATACAGTAAACAGAATTATTACCTGCTTGTCCAGTTTGAGTTAAATACAGTTTGAAGCATACTGTGACATCCTGTCCACCTTCTCCCAGTAATCTAGCATTAGGAATGTTTCTTTGTTAGTTCGGTATAAAAACATCTACAATGTTATACTCGCCTACATTTCTTATAGTTGTAATATGACAGCTTTGCTTCCCTACTTTGGTGTGCTCAGGCAATGTTGTCGTCATGCAACTTTTTTTATTAAGAGGAATTTTATCTTGGATTAATGCAAAAATCAAAACGCAATGAAGATGTTTAAAGGAAAAAAAAAAAAAGCCCCATGAAAAAAGTGCCTCACATTGCATCTGACAGTATCATATCCAAAATGGGTACACCATTGTAGCCCACTGAGGAGCCTTAGGCTTTTGTCTTCAGAAGCGTTACTTGCCTAAGGCATTTGTTGCTAATTTTCTTGATAGATTTATTTTACTATTTACTATTGCCCAATGATAGTTGTGTAAGATAAGTTAATCAAAATAAGATCAAGAACCCATGAAGTTCTCTTTCAGCACTTTCTGCCTTGAGCTTCTCATGTTGAAACAAACCTCTATCCACTTTTAATACTTCCCCACTATAATTCTTCTCAGTTACTCTGATACCTTTAAGACAATTAACAGTTTGAAGAGTTTAGTTCTGATCGCGTTTTGAAATTCCGTCTAAAGTATATGTGCCCAGACTATGAATTAGCCCATGCTTGGTGTGGGGAATATCACATGAGAAATTATTTACTAATATGATTTATCTTTGGGGTCAAGGCCTGAATGGGGGGATGAAACAGACTCCCAGTCACCCTGATACCACAATTCAGTGCCCTTCCCAAACAACCTCTCACTTGTGGCACCACAGACCAGATAAAATCATCACACCAGAATAAAACAGTAATTAACCTTTTTATTGGTATTTTTTATGTAGACAGTAAATCCAACCAGAACCTTAAATGGGAAAAGTACAGTAGTGAATTATAATATAAACTTGCAGTTTTCTTATTTTAAATCAAGTAATGCAGCAGCAGAAATAACACTTGGGTATGGCCTGTTAACCAGGGCACCCAATGTACTCATGTAGATAGTTTAAAAATACTAATAGAGAGATGTTGGGGGTAAAAGCAGTAAAGTACAGAGCTTTCAAAAATAATTTACCTCTGATTACTCAAAAAGGGGGAGAAACAGATCTACTCCAATGTCACCAGTTTAGTATAGGATGCACCCTTTACAAACACAAAATTGTGTGTGTGTGGGGGGGGGGAAACAAGCAAGAAAATGAAGACCACCTTGATGGTGGAGCTGACTAGGTGACAAAGCAGATAGATGAGCACTAGGGATATGCATTCGTTTATCACGAATTAGGCGATGTCAACGAAATTGCCTAATTCGTCCTGGTTCGGGGGGGGGGGGCCCCAAATCTCGAAATGGATTTTCCCTGCACATCAGGGAAAATTTGTTTTTCGGGTTAGCGTGGGGTGGAAGGGCACATTAAACCCCCCCCCCCCCAATCCTTCAAATCTACTTAATTACAACCTCCCCACCCTCCCGACCCCTCCAAAACTTGCCTAAAGTCCCTGTTGGTCCAGCGGGGGTCCTGGGAGAGATCTCCCGCTCTTGGGCCGTCAGCTGCTAGTAAATAAAATGGCGCCGGTGACCCTTTGCCCTTACTATGTGACAAGGGCTACTGTGCCATTTGGTCGACCCCTGTCACATGGCAGGAGCAATGGACGGCCAGTGCCATCTTAGAAAATGGCGTGGGCCATCCATTGCTCCTTCCATGTGACAGGGGCTGACCAATGGCACCGGTAGCCCCTGTCACATGGAAAGGGCAAAGGGCCACTGCGCCATTTTGTTTACTGGCAGCTGACGGCCCGAGAGGGAGAGATCACTCCCGGGACCCCGCTGGACCACCAGGGCTTTTAGTAAGTCCTGGGGGGGTTGTATTTAAGTAAATTTGAAGGGTTGGGGTGTGTTTGGATTTTTTTTCCGTGAAAATTGCCAAAAAAAAAATGACCCGGCAGATAAAAACGAAGCACATCCCTAATGAGCACTGAAGTGCATGAAAGGTCTCTCTCTCCTGAAGAGCTTCCCCAAATGGCTTACTTCAACTAAACAGAAAGCTGGCCTGGTTCTAGTCTCTTACAGAAAGACCACAGTCCAGCTTCTCTGTCCTAGCCCTATCTCTTATGGCTGTACCTGCCAGGAAGGGTTTATGCTTGACTTTGGCGGAAAGGCTGAAGCAGTTAAGATGAGATATTGAATTTGTAACAAAAGGCAAAGAAATAAACCTTCTCACTCCTCTGCTAAGATACTATGTGCAAAATTTAGATTACTTAACTCAGTCTCTTAGGAGGATGAACCAGCCATGTGCTTCTGGGCCTGGATAGGAAGCCTCTCTCCTAGCTCCTGGCTTCTCTGTCCCTTGTTGCGATTTTGCATGTAGCTCAGCTATGAAGACCTTAAGAGATCGAGCCCTTTCTACAGCTGGTCCACCGTTATGGAACTCCATCCCATCCGATCTCAGACAAGAGCCCTGCCTCCCCACCTTTAGAAAAAGACTTAAGACTTGGCTGTTCAAGCAAGCCTTCCCTGACTCAAACTAATGCCTTCACCTTCGACATACTTAAAACAAGCAGCTCAACTCCGTCTCCTTGTACATAGTTTTTAGCCATTACTAATCTCTTTCCTTTATCTCCATCTTCTCCCAGTTCATCATTCCTTGTTATTTGTAACTGCTTTTTCCTGCACGATAGTTCTAGTTGATGTATTTATTCACTCCTGTTCATATGTAAACCAGCATGATGTGATTTTTATCATGAATGCCGGTATATAAAAACCTTAAATAAAATAAATAAAAATAAATCAAGAACAGATGTCTCTATTTCCTCAGGCACAGACTTCTCTCTCTCCCCCTCTTAAAGATAAGCTCTTCAGGAGAAGAACTGATCATATGGCTGCCAGATGCATTCCTCTCTTCCCGGCTCCATTTCAAGGCTATTCCCACTCCTCACACACAGAGCCAACCAATTTGTGCCTTTTTTCCTTAAATTGTTTCCCAGCATTCCTTTGACTTCCTCTTCTGCTGGTTATGTAGTGCCGTTCTCTGGGCAGGCTAAATAGTACAGCCATTTTCCCCCAACATGTTAACACTGCAAGTCCTGGATACTGGTTCTTGCAGAAAATTTGTTATTCACAGGTCAGCACACTGGTTTTTGACATTTTTATATTCCTTCACCTTGACTGCAGCAACTTGCAGTCTCTGCAGGATTGAAAACCCATTTTTGACAGGTCCAAAACACATCACTCAGATCCAGGTGCAGCTCAGTCCACATTGTAAGGCTTCAACACACAAGTCATGGGGGTAGGAACCTGGTTTATAGTAGCTTGCTACAGATACAAGTTGAGATTTCTCAAATGTCTATTGGCCTATGGTTTGTCAAATGGAATAATATCTGAAGGTATATGCCATGCACTTTTTTCTTTTCTCTTGTGCTTTACAAAATTGGGGCCAGCTCTGGGGATACTTGAATTCTATGTTTGCATATCTCATGAATCTTGCAGAGTGGAGCTCTGATGGGAATTCTAGAAAGCTTTACTGAAATTGCAACATCCAATGAAGAATCTATTGTGTGGCTAAGAACCTGTGGTTTTATGTGGTGGTTTAATGAAAGGTGTCACAGTTTTCTGTACTTTTGACTTTCACCATGAATTTCAAGATAATTGTGCAGTGTTCTTGGTCTGAGTAAAAATTCATTGAATGCTTCTAGCAGTAATAGCAAAACAGTTGTGGGCTTTGTAAGCTGGGTCTGTTTGCAGACCCTCATCTGCAGCTTATATTTAGTTTCCTGACTGACTTCTTTTAGTACCCTTTTGAAATTCTATGCCCTTCCTTGTTTTTGTGGTTTGGGAAAGTAAATATATTGCAGTGCACACCCTTTTTTTGTTTGCCTGTTTTAAGTCATAAGAACATAACGATGTGCCATGCTGCGTCAAACCAAAGGGCCCTTGAGCCCAGCATCCTGTCTCCAATGGTGGCTAGCCCTGGTCATTAGGAAGTACTTGGCAGAGCCTAAAGATTAAATGTAATTCCTTGTTGCTCACTGCCTGGGTTAATCGGTGGGCTTCCTCAAGTTCACCTGACTAATAATTGTTTATGGACTTTTCTTCTAGAAACTTGTCCAAACCCCTTTTTAAACCCAGCTGTGCTAAGTGACTACATCGTCTAGAAACAAATTCCACAGCTTGATTGTACATTGAGTGAAACAATACTTTTTCTAATTTTGTTTTAAATCTTAGCTTTAGGTTCATGGAGTGTCTCTTAGTATTAGTACTGTTTGGGAATGATTTTTTATCCTTTCAATTTATAAATGTCACCACGCTCAATTTTATAAACCTCTATCATACCCTCGCTGGGTTGTCTCTTCAAGCTAAAGAAGAAAAAATGTTTTATTAGCTTTTGCTTCTTTGACTAGTCTCTTCTCAGATTCTCTCTTGGCCTGCTCTATTAGTGTTTTACATCTGATTTGGCAGTGCTTTCCTGTTTTATTCATGAGATCCTACTTTACATTTTTTAAACGAAGTATTTTTGGCTTGATGGCATCATCTAGCCATGCTGGCAGACACTTGGACATATTTTGACCTTTTTAAATCTGTGGAATACATTTTATCTAGGCTTCCAAGGTGCCTCATCCAAACTTTTAACCTATGTAACTGCTCCTTTAATATACTTCTAATTAGCTACCTATCTTATCATAGTCTCCTTTTTTAAAGTTATGTTGTTGCAGTAGTTTTATTTATTTGCTCTGCCTTGCACCAGATCCTGCATTTGAGGGAGACCTAGATCTGAAGTAGCCCCTTCTCTTGGTTCTAGGACCACTTGTTCCATGAAGCAATCATTTATGATGTCTAGAAGCTTAATCTTCCTGACCCTCCCTGATGAGACATTCATCCAATTGATACTGGGGAAATTGAAATCTCCTATTACTACTGTGTTTCCATCTTAGTTGGCTGTCTAATCTCTATTAGCATTTCACAACCTGTTTCACTTTCCTGGTCGGGGGCTTATAGTAAACCTGCATTACTATTATTTTCCTTATCACGTGTGGAATTTCTATCATAGAGATTCTAGCATACAGTTAGTTTGCTGTAGCATTTTTCTCCTGCTTGACTCTATGGAATCCTTGACATGTAGTGCCAAGCCACCTCACTACTTATCTGCTCTGTCATTTTGTATCCATTAGTTGTCCCTTTCCCACCATGTTTCTGAGCTACCTGTTATTAGGGATGTGCATTCGGATTGACCGCATATGGAAAACGCAACTCAAATTTTTTTTTTAACTTAAAAAAAAGATGGGGCGTATACGAGCAGATTTCCGACATAAATGAACATAGATATGTCGGATACGGCGAATCGCCATGCGCGCGCTTTCTCGCCGCCATTACCTGCGACTCGAGCTCGGAGCCCCGGATTACCTGAAAATGGCGGCGCCCCTGCGGTAACCATGCCAACCTGTCTGACCCTGTCCTGTGAGTCTCAGTGACTCACAGGAAAGGGTGGGACAGGTCGGCATGGATACCGGAACGCAGCGAATCTGCGTTCACCTTTTCAGAGAAGCACTGAATGCAGCGAATCGCGCTGTCATTCCGTGCTTCTCTGAGGATTTCCTGACGAGCCAGCAGCACTATAAAAGCAGCAGCAGCACGAGGACTGACGGACATTTTCAGCGATTCAGTGGGGAGGTGGGATTGGGATCGTGCTGGGTGGGCTTAGGCAGGCTGAGGCAGAGAAGATAGCAGAACCCGATTTGATAGACAACACAGAACAGAACCAGATTTGATAGACAACACAGAACAGATTCTTTGTTAGGGAAAAAAAAAAAAGAACATTCTTATTGAGTGAGTCTGTACATTTTATCCTGGGCAGTGCCAGGCAGGGCTGGCAGTACTCTGCCTCATATTTGCTATTTTAAACAGACTTAAAAGCATTCTCCTTGAGTGGTTCAGTGCTGGCTGGGCAGCAGTTCCAGGGCTGGGAGTACTCTGCCTCATATCTACTTTAGTTCTATGTGCACTGCAGTGCACACAGACAGACACATTCCGTGCATTGCCAGGCAGACAGTGAGGCAGTGGGCATTGTAAACAGAGTGAACATTGCCCTTCAGCGAGTCTGTTACATTTGCTATTTTTAAACAGACTTAAAAGCATTCTCCTTGAGTGGTTCAGTGCTGGGTGGGCACTGGGCAGCATTTCCAGGGCTGGGAGTACTCTGCCTCATATCTACTTTAGTTCTATGTGCACTGCAGTGCACACAGACAGACACATTCCGTGCATTGCCAGGCAGACAGTGAGGCAGTGGGCATTGTAAACAGAGTGAACATTGCCCTTCAGCGAGTCTGTTACATTTGCTATTTTTAAACAGACTTAAAAGCATTCTCCTTGAGTGGTTCAGTGCTGGGTGGGCACTGGGCAGCAGTTCCAGGGCTGGGAGTACCCTGCCTCATATCTACTTTAGTTCTATGTGCACTGCAGTGCACACAGACAGACACATTCCGTGCATTGCCAGGCAGACAGTGAGGCAGTGGGCATTGTAAACAGAGTGAACATTGCCCTTCAGCGAGTCTGTTACATTTGCTATTTTTAAACAGACTTAAAAGCATTCTCCTTGAGTGGTTCAGTGCTGGGTGGGCAGCAGTTCCAGGGCTGGGAGTACCCTGCCTCATATCTACTGAAAAGGAAGCTTGTTCTCTGTGCACTCACTGCACACACACAGACACATTCCGTGCATTGCCAGGCAGGCAGTGAGGCAGTGGGCATTGTAAACAGAGTGAACACATTCTCCTTCAGTGGTTCAGTGCTGGGTGGGCAGCAGTTCCAGTGCTGGGAGTACCCTGCCTCATATCTACTTTAGTTCTATGTGCACTGCAGTGCACACAGACAGACACATTCCGTGCATTGCCAGGCAGGCAGTGAGGCAGTGGGCATTGTAAACAGAGTGAACATTGCCCTTCAGCGAGTCTGTTACATTTGCTATTTTTAAACAGACTTAAAAGCATTCTCCTTGAGTGGTTCAGTGCTGGGTGGGCACTGGGCAGCAGTTCCAGGGCTGGGAGTACCCTGCCTCATATCTACTGAAAAGGAAGCTTGTTCTCTGTGCACTCACTGCACACACACAGACACATTCCGTGCATTGCCAGGCAGGCAGTGAGGCAGTGGGCATTGTAAACAGAGAGAAACACATTCTCCTTCAGTGGTTCAGTGCTGGGTGGGCAGCAGTTCCAGTGCTGGGAGTACCCTGCCTCATATCTACTTTAGTTCTATGTGCACTGCAGTGCACACAGACAGACACATTCCGTGCATTGCCAGGCAGGCAGTGAGGCAGTGGGCATTGTAAACAGAGTGAACATTGCCCTTCAGCGAGTCTGTTACATTTGCTATTTTTAAACAGACTTAAAAGCATTCTCCTTGAGTGGTTCAGTGCTGGGTGGGCAGCAGTTCCAGGGCTGGGAGTACCCTGCCTCATATCTACTGAAAAGGAAGCTTGTTCTCTGTGCACTCACTGCACACACACAGACACATTCCGTGCATTGCCAGGCAGGCAGTGAGGCAGTGGGCATTGTAAACAGAGTGAACACATTCTCCTTCAGTGGTTCAGTGCTGGGTGGGCAGCAGTTCCAGTGCTGGGAGTACCCTGCCTCATATCTACTTTAGTTCTATGTGCACTGCAGTGCACACAGACAGACACATTCCGTGCATTGCCAGGCAGGCAGTGAGGCAGTGGGCATTGTAAACAGAGTGAACATTGCCCTTCAGCGAGTCTGTTACATTTGCTATTTTTAAACAGACTTAAAAGCATTCTCCTTGAGTGGTTCAGTGCTGGGTGGGCACTGGGCAGCAGTTCCAGGGCTGGGAGTACCCTGCCTCATATCTACTTTAGTTCTATGTGCACTGCAGTGCACACAGACAGACACATTCCGTGCATTGCCAGGCAGACAGTGAGGCAGTGGGCATTGTAAACAGAGTGAACATTGCCCTTCAGCGAGTCTGTTACATTTGCTATTTTTAAACAGACTTAACCGCATTGTCCTTGAGTGGTTCAGTGCTGGGTGGGCAGCAGTTCCAGGGCTGGGAGTACCCTGCCTCATATCTACTGAAAAGGAAGCTTGTTCTCTGTGCACTCACTGCACACACACAGACAGACACATTCCGTGCATTGCCAGGCAGGCAGTGGGCATAAACAGAGTGAAGATTGGCCTTCAGCGAGTCTGTTCAAGCTGCTATTTTTAAACAGACTTAACCGCATTGTCCTTGACTTGGTCCGTTCATTTTGTTATTTTAAACAGACTGAGCATTCTTCTTGAGTGGGTCTGTTAATTTAGTTATTTTAAACTGACCGAACATTATTATTGTGGGACAGTGGGCAGTGTTACCACTAGTACTCATTGACATTAAATCCATAATGTCAGGGAAAGGGAGATGCAAGCGACTTAGTGGGAATGGCAGCGGAGGCACCGCAAAAGACACAGCGCAACACCACCAGTACAGGTAAAAAGGCAACTGTCGCAATCAAACGTCTTTGTAGGGGATGGCAGTTCCATGGCAAAAAAAAAGAAATCAGACCATGAAACTTTGCAATCGCCAGCACCTGTTTCTGGCACTGTAGTTTTGGAGGAGAGTGAAGAGGAGGCAGAGTCTAGCCAGACAAAAGTTACACACCCAAGAGCATCCAGGGGACAGAAGTGTCCTGCAAAACTTTGCGGTGACAAGGTAGCGCTGGCACTGTTAGCTTCTGATTCAGAAGAAGAATCTTCTTGGATGGGATTCTCATCAGAAACGGAAGATGTTATACCTGAGCAATCTTCGGTAGAATTGTCAGTTAGTCCTGTTTTAGCCTCCACCTCCAGAAATCTGCGGCAGGGGAGACATTCCACTGATATCGAGGAGGAGGAAGAGCTGTCAGAAGGGAGACAGAGGGTGACTGTTGCCCCCGCTGGCATTGCTTCGCCGGGTGCAGTGGGTGCACCACCCACACCCAGTAGTACCTCAACTCCAGTGCCACCATCCACCCCCAGGGCGGGAAAGAGAGGAGGATCACAAAAGAAATCTGCGATCTGGGCACATTTTAAAGTGACAGAAGACCCGCGTTATGCTCGGTGTAATTACTGTGCCAGGGATATTAGCAGAGGCAAGCAACTGGGACATCTGTCAAATTTTGGCATGGAGTATCATGTTAAGAGGCAACACCCAACAAGATTACTGCCATCTGGGGATGGTAGCATTTTCCGTCAGGGGACCCTTCCCCTTCCAACCAGGGTGCAGTGGTAGGAAAGCAGCAGAGTCAGCCCACGCCCTCATACCCTTCTAGCAGTCAGGCGGCAGGCCAGAAACCCACTGACATGTGGGAGAAGCGACAATGCACCATGGGGGAAATGGGGTGGAGTGCGGTAACGCTATCCCGGGGGGTAGGAGGCAGGCAGCCGCAAAAGTAGTAACCAGGAGCATTGGGGAAATGATTGCCCTTGATGACCAGCCCCTGCAGTTAGTTGAGAATGTGGGTTTCAAACGTTTCTTGAAGGTCGTACTTCCAAATTACAAAGTCCCCTCCAGAACCACATTTAGTAGAAAGGTCATCCCCAGCCTGTACAAGCACTGTGTCAGTCGCGTGCAAGCACTGCTAGGTAAGGCAGACGGAAGAGTGCATTTCACCTGCGATATCTGGACCGCCATGAATGCTGCACACTCTTACCTCTCTCTGACAGCACACTGGTGGGACATGGCAGAGGCAGGGGCAGCCAGCAGCTCTATTACTGAACAAGCATCAGGGTGGAGGTGGGCTTTACTGAACACCCACCTGACGGACCATGCCCATACCGCTGGCAATATTCTAGCATGCATCAGAAAGATGCTGGCGAGCTGGAAAGTACACCAGCGAGACAGTAAAACGCGGGCAGGCTTTTTTGTCACAGACAACGGTGCAAACATGGTTAAGGCAATAAGCGATGGGCGGTTTAAGAACATCCGATGTTTTGCACACACTCTGCATCTGGTAGTGAAGTCAGGTTTGGGCTTGGAGTCCAAGGACAAGGAGACTGAATACCTGCGTAGGTTAATACAGAAGTGCAGGAACATAGCAGCACACTTCCACAGAAGTGTCAGGGCGGGGCAGGTTCTCCGAGAAAATCAGACTGCTTTGGATATGCCCCAGAAGCGTCTCATTCAAGACGTTCCCACCCGGTGGAATTCCACCTTATGATGCTGGAGAGGTTATTGGAGCTGCAGACACCCCTTCATGAACTTTCTGGTACAATAGACATAGGTGTACAGAATCCCTAGGGCATCACGATTGGTTAGTCATGAGTCAGCTGGTAAAAATCCTGCAGCCCTTCAAGGACGTCACGGAGGAGCTGAGTTCCAGAAGTTCCACCTTGGCTGACATCATCCCTATAGTGAAATTCCTGGATGACCATTTGGAAGGCATTAAACGGCAAGAGGGAATGACTGCTGAGGTGCTGCAGTGTGTGGACGTTTTGCAGCAGCAGGTGAAAGACAGATTAAGGCCTTTAACAGAGGACAGCACATACATGCTCGCCTCTGTCTGTGATCCCCGTGTGAAAGGTAAAATCGCCCTACAGACCAATTGTCTGTCATTTGTGAAGGAGGCTGTTGTTAGCACAGGTCCGTGAACAGGAGCACCATAGGCGGAGACAGATTAGGCTTGAAGCACAGGTGCAAACAGCAGGCACGTCACAGAGTTGTGCTGCTGCTAGCCCTGGCAGGAGAAGGACTGTGTCAGTGACAGATACTATTACTAGTGCCTCCACCTCAACGTCAGAACGCCCAAGGCATGTTGGCCATAAAGATACATCAGTAGTGCAACAGGCGAGAGAGAAAGTAACTGGATTGAGTGACTCTCAGCCCTCCCAAGCACTAGGAGGAGACAGCAGCAGAGCTGTCAGTGAAACGGTATCTCTCAGAGCCGATAGAGAATACGCAGACAGATCCGCTGGCATATTGGGCACACAAGTCCACTGTCTGGCCACACCTAGCCAAAGTGGCTGAAGGATATCTGTCATGTCCACCAACAAGTGTGCCCAGTGAACGTGTTTTTTTCAATGACAGGGGATATCATGAGCCCTCACCGCTCAAGGCTTTCACACCGGTCTTGATGGAAATGCTAGTGTTTTTGAAAGTAAACCTGCCAGTGCTTGGCTTTCCCGATTTTCCTTGTGAATGGCAAAATGAATAAAAGCTATTGAAAGGAGCCTTGCAGCAGTTCCAATTGCCTCCTATGCTCAAGATAATGTAAGCAGTAAGCACTGCAGCACA
>NW_021821535.1:0-58196 GCF_901001135.1 Rhinatrema bivittatum
GTGCCTCAGTTTTCATCTCTCCTCTGTCACTGACTCTCTGTGTGACCCTGGGGTGAGTCCCTTTATCTCCCTGTGCCTCAGTTTTAACCTCTCCTCTGTCACTGACTCTCTGTGTGACCCTGGGGTGAGTCCCTTTATCTCCCTGTGCCTCAGTTTTCATCTCTCCTCTGTCACTGACTCTCTGTGTGACCCTGGGGTGAGTCCCTTTATCTCCCTGTGCCTCAGTTTTCATCTCTCCTCTGTCACTGAATCTCTGTGTGACCCTGGGGTGAGTCTCTTTATCTCCCTAGGCCTCAGTTTTAACCTCTCCTCTGTCACTGAATCTCTGTGTGACCCTGGGGTGAGTCCCTTTATCTCCCTGTGCCTCAGTTTTCATCTCTCCTCTGTCACTGACTCTCTGTGTGACCCTGGGGTGAGTCCCTTTATCTCCCTGTGCCTCAGTTTTCATCTCTCCTCTGTCACTGAATCTCTGTGTGACCCTGGGGTGAGTCTCTTTATCTCCCTATGCCTCAGTTTTTAACCTCTCCTCTGTCACTGACTCTCTGTGTGACCCTGGGGTGAGTCCCTTTATCTCCCTGTGCCTCAGTTTTCATCTCTCCTCTGTCACTGACTCTCTGTGTGACCCTGGGGTGAGTCCCTTTATCTCCCTGTGTCTCAGTTCTAATCCCAGCTCTGTCACTGACTCTCTGTGTGACCCTGGGGTGAGTCCCTTTATCTCCCTGTGCCTCAGTTTTCATCTCTCCTCTGTCACTGACTCTCTGTGTGACCCTGGGGTGAGTCCCTTTATCTCCCTGTGCCTCAGTTTTCATCTCTCCTCTGTCACTGACTCTCTGTGTGACCCTGGGGTGAGTCCCTTTATCTCCCTGTGCCTCAGTTTTCATCTCTCCTCTGTCACTGACTCTCTGTGTGACCCTGGGGTGAGTCCCTTTAACTCCCTGTGCCTCAGTTCTAATCCCAGCTCTGTCACTGACTCTCTGTGTGACCCTGGGGTGAGTTCCTTTATCTCCCTGTGCCTCAGTTTTCATCTCTCCTCTGTCACTGAATCTCTGTGTGACCCTGGGGTGAGTCTCTTTATCTCCCTATGCCTCAGTTTTTACCTCTCCTCTGTCAC
Organism: Rhinatrema bivittatum; assembly: GCF_901001135.1. NCBI lineage: Eukaryota > Metazoa > Chordata > Amphibia > Gymnophiona > Rhinatrematidae > Rhinatrema > Rhinatrema bivittatum. The sequence continues at coordinate 1,112 of NW_021821535.1, forward strand.
TGAATCTCTGTGTGACCCTGGGGTGAGTCCCTTTATCTCCCTGTGCCTCAGTTTTCATCTCTCCTCTGTCACTGACTCTCTGTGTGACCCTGGGGTGAGTCCCTTTATCTCCCTGTGCCTCAGTTTTAACCTCTCCTCTGTCACTGACTCTCTGTGTGACCCTGGGGTGAGTCCCTTTATCTCCCTGTGCCTCAGTTTTCATCTCTCCTCTGTCACTGACTCTCTGTGTGACCCTGGGGTGAGTCCCTTTATCTCCCTGTGCCTCAGTTTTCATCTCTCCTCTGTCACTGAATCTCTGTGTGACCCTGGGGTGAGTCTCTTTATCTCCCTAGGCCTCAGTTTTAACCTCTCCTCTGTCACTGAATCTCTGTGTGACCCTGGGGTGAGTCCCTTTATCTCCCTGTGCCTCAGTTTTCATCTCTCCTCTGTCACTGACTCTCTGTGTGACCCTGGGGTGAGTCCCTTTATCTCCCTGTGCCTCAGTTTTCATCTCTCCTCTGTCACTGAATCTCTGTGTGACCCTGGGGTGAGTCTCTTTATCTCCCTAGGCCTCAGTTTTAACCTCTCCTCTGTCACTGACTCTCTGTGTGACCCTGGGGTGAGTCCCTTTATCTCCCTGTGCCTCAGTTTTCATCTCTCCTCTGTCACTGACTCTCTGTGTGACCCTGGGGTGAGTCCCTTTATCTCCCTGTGTCTCAGTTCTAATCCCAGCTCTGTCACTGACTCTCTGTGTGACCCTGGGGTGAGTCCCTTTATCTCCCTGTGCCTCAGTTTTCATCTCTCCTCTGTCACTGACTCTCTGTGTGACCCTGGGGTGAGTCCCTTTATCTCCCTGTGCCTCAGTTTTCATCTCTCCTCTGTCACTGACTCTCTGTGTGACCCTGGGGTGAGTCCCTTTATCTCCCTGTGCCTCAGTTTTCATCTCTCCTCTGTCACTGAATCTCTGTGTGACCCTGGGGTGAGTCCCTTTATCTCCCTGTGCCTCAGTTTTCATCTCTCCTCTGTCACTGAATCTCTGTGTGACCCTGGGGTGAGTCTCTTTATCTCCCTAGGCCTCAGTTTTAACCTCTCCTCTGTCACTGACTCTCTGTGTGACCCTGGGGTGAGTCCCTTTATCTCCCTGTGCCTCAGTTTTCATCTCTCCTCTGTCACTGACTCTCTGTGTGACCCTGGGGTGAGTCCCTTTATCTCCCTGTGTCTCAGTTCTAATCCCAGCTCTGTCACTGACTCTCTGTGTGACCCTGGGGTGAGTCCCTTTATCTCCCTGTGCCTCAGTTTTCATCTCTCCTCTGTCACTGACTCTCTGTGTGACCCTGGGGTGAGTCCCTTTATCTCCCTGTGCCTCAGTTTTCATCTCTCCTCTGTCACTGAATCTCTGTGTGACCCTGGGGTGAGTCTCTTTATCTCCCTAGGCCTCAGTTTTAACCTCTCCTCTGTCACTGACTCTCTGTGTGACCCTGGGGTGAGTCCCTTTATCTCCCTGTGCCTCAGTTTTCATCTCTCCTCTGTCACTGACTCTCTGTGTGACCCTGGGGTGAGTCCCTTTATCTCCCTGTGCCTCAGTTCTAATCCCAGCTCTGTCACTGACTCTCTGTGTGACCCTGGGGTGAGTCCCTTTATCTCCCTGTGCCTCAGTTTTCATCTCTCCTCTGTCACTGACTCTCTGTGTGACCCTGGGGTGAGTCCCTTTATCTCCCTGTGCCTCAGTTTTCATCTCTCCTCTGTCACTGACTCTCTGTGTGACCCTGGGGTGAGTTCCTTTATCTCCCTGTGCCTCAGTTTTCATCTCTCCTCTGTCACTGAATCTCTGTGTGACCCTGGGGTGAGTCTCTTTATATCCCTGGGCCTCAGTTTTCATCTCTCTTCTGTCACTGACTCTCTGTGTGACCCTGGGGTTAGTCCCTTTATCTCCCTGTGCCTCAGTTATAATCCCAGCTCTGTCACTGACTCTCTGTGTGACCCTGGGGTGAGTCCCTTTATCTCCCTGTGCCTCAGTTATAATCCCAGCTCTGTCACTGTCTCTCTGTGTGACCCTGGGGTGAGTCCCTTTATCTCCCTGTGCCTCAGTTCTAATCCCAGCTCTGTCACTGACTCTCTGTGTGACCCTGGGATGAGTTCCTTTATTTATTTATTTATTTATTTATTTATTTATTTATTTCTTTTATATACCGACGTTCGATCGAGATATCACATCGGTTTCCAGATAACTCAAAGAATAGGGTAGTAACAGCCCTATTTTACATTATAACATTGTAATAAAAATAATAAATTGTAACATTGTAATAAATATAACAAATTATACAAATTATAACAGGAATAACAGGATTACGTTGAACATTTGATGTAGTATATAACATATGTACATAAATGACTTGTTGATGAGGATATATTAAGGTTAGGTTGGCAGGGAGGGTTGAAGGGGGGAATGGGGGGGATAGGAGGGGGGAAGGTGGTGCAAGGGAGGGAAGATGGTGATGCGAGATGCTTGTGTAGGGGGGCGTGGTGTGTTGCAGTTGAATTTGGGTAGGTTACGTGTCAGGTGGGAATGCTTTTAGGAACAGCCATGTTTTGAGGTGTTTTTTGAAGACTTGCAATGAAGGTTCATTTCTGAGACAGGTGGGGAGGGAGTTCCATAAGGAGGGGCCCGCAATTGTTATGGCTCGTTTGCGGGTGACGTTGAGGTGTGCAGATTTGAGATTGGGTACGGCTAGGAGGCCAGTGTTGGTGGATCTGAGAGTTCTTTGAGTAGGGTAAGGTTGTATTCCGTTGTTTAGCCAGTTCATGTTGTTGTTGTTTATTTTTTTGTGCATGAGGGTGAGGGTTTTATACTGGATTCTTTGGGTAATGGGTAGCCAGTGGAGTTCTTTGAGAGTGGGTGTGATGTGTGAGGATTTTTTGTTGTTAGTGATGATTCTGGCGGCAGCGTTCTGTAGCACTTGGAGGGGTTTGATGTGAATTTCTGGTAGGCCAAGGAGGAGGGAGTTGCAGTAATCAAGTTTTGCGAAGATAATTGATTGAAGGACTGTTCGGAAATCGTGCTCTTGGAGAAGGGGTTTGAGTTTTTTTAGAGTCTGGAGTTTGAAGAATCCATCCTTGATTGTATTGGAGATGTGTCGTTTAAAGTTGAGATGGCTGTCGATTGTTACGCCTAGGTTTCTTGTGGACGGCGTGGGTGAGATTTGGGGCACTCCCGGGTTGGTTGTGCTTCCTGGGTGGTCGGAGGGGGTGCACTTGAGTGGAAGAGAGGGTCGGTCATCGTGGATGTGAATGATTTCTGTTTTGGCTTGGTTGAGGCATAGAGATAATTGAGATAGCAAGTGGGATAGATTTGAGCTGAGTTTGTTCCATTTTTCCATGGTTAGTTGAATGGACTTGTTTATGGGGAGTAATATTTGTATGTCGTCTGCATAGATGAAGTAGGTGAGGTTTGCCTCTGAAAGGTATTTGCATAGTGGGATGAGGTAAATGTTAAATAGGGTTGAGGATAGGGAAGAACCTTGAGGGACTCCATGAGTGAGGGGCACTTGAGAGGATTCAGATGAGTTTGTCTTGACGATGTAGGATCTGTTTGAGAGGTAGGAGTTGAACCATTTGATTGTGGTGTCTTGGAGACCAATTTCTTTAAGTCTAGTGAGGAGAGTTCTGTGATTGATGGTGTCAAAGGCGGCGGATATATCAAGAAGTATCAGGAGGAAAGATTTGCCTTTGTCGCGTCCTCTAAGGATGGTATCAGTGAGAGAGAGGAGGAGGGTTTCAGTGCTGAAGAATTTTCTGAAACCATGTTGTGCGGGCTGTAGAACATTATAGGTTTCAAGGTGTTCTGTGAGTTGATTGTTGACTGTTTTTTCGATGATTTTTGCTAGGAATGGGAGGTTGGAGACTGGTCTGTAATTTGCTGGGTCGGATTTGTCGAGTTGAGGTTTTTTGATGATTGGTTTGATGATGGCGTTTTTGAGTTTTTCTGGGAAGATTCCTTGTTCTAGGGATAAGTTGATGATGTAGGTTATTGGTTTGACAATAATCTCTCTGATGAGTTTTAGGGTTTTGTGCCTCAGTTTTCATCTCTCCTCTGTCACTGACTCTCTGTGTGACCCTGGGGTGAGCCCCTTTATCTCCCTGTGCCTCAGTTATAATCCCAGCTCTGTCACTGAATCTCTGTGTGACCCTGGGGTGAGTCCCTTTATCTCCCTGTGCCTCAGTTCTAATCCCAGCTCTGTCACTGACTCTCTGTGTGACCCTGGGGTGAGCCCCTTTATCTCCCTGTGCCTCAGTTATAATCCCAGCTCTGTCACTGACTCTCTGTGTGACCCTGGGGTGAGCCCCTTTATCTCCCTGTGCCTCAGTTATAATCCCAGCTCTGTCACTGAATCTCTGTGTGACCCTGGGGTGAGTCCCTTTATCTCCCTGTGCCTCAGTTCTAATCCCAGCTCTGTCACTGACTCTCTGTGTGACCCTGGGGTGAGCCCCTTTATCTCCCTGTGCCTCAGTTATAATCCCAGCTCTGTCACTGAATCTCTGTGTGACCCTGGGGTGAGTCCCTTTAACTCCCTGTACTCCGTTCTAACCCCAGTATAGAGTATTTGGGAGCAGTCTTTAGTTTCTCTTTTAAATTTAGCATAAGGTACAGAACATTAGAAGCAACTTCCTACTTTGCACCTGCTGAGAGGGAGAACAAGCATGCATACACAGGTGGAAATGAGACGCACGCATGCAGTTTTCTCCCCCAGGAACATCTCGTCCATCTGCTGGGGATGCCTTGTGCATGCTTGGCTGGGCTGAAGAGGGAAGTTTCCAGGCAGTGCAGTCGAGGGGCCTTCCTTCTTTTTAACACCGCCAGATTGCTCTCCATAGAGTTCAGAAAGTTATTTATGCTGGGGCCAGCCTGGTGGGTGAGCGGCAGTGCTACGTGTTGCTCTGCGGAGAATCTGGATCTTGCTGGTGGCTGGGAATAGTGCAGAGGGGAGGGATCCTGTCATCACTGAATGGTTATACCAGCTGGTGAGTCTCAGGATGCACGGCTATTGGGTATCTAGGACCTTCACTGCAATGGCTGGAGCTGGGTGGGAAGGCTGTAAAGCTGAGAGTGTGTGTGTGCGTGGGCAGCTGGGGGTGGGGGTTGGGGGTGGTGTTGGAGATGAAGGCAGGTGGTGCCATAGGGCACAAGAGACCTTCTCTGATTGAACTGGAAGAAAAGGAAATTATTCCTTTCATAGCGAGCCATTTGCTGCTCATGTGTGAACACGACACGTGCTTCAGAGCCGTCACCAGAATCCAGAAATCTGCTCTGGCTAGTGCCGTATCCGCCACGACATCCCTGCGCCTCCGTTTCCAGCAGTCCACGAAAGGATTCAAGATCTCCTACACGGAAACCTCATATCAGAAAGGAAATAGCTTCAGGACCTGAATGTAATCTGCACTGAAGGGCCTGAAAAGCAGAATAGGAATCACATAGATAAATAAGGGAGCAACTGATCTAGGCTCGTGCTGGAACTTGAATCCATGAGTTTGCTATAAAATAGCAGAGTTACATATCCCTATAGGCCACACAACAAAGCCAGGACTGGCTCACCATGCCCCTGCTGACCTGACACCAGCTGCTAGTCCTACTGTTATCTCTTCTCTTTCCCCATAAAACATTACTGAAGGTGACTAGTGTGGAAGCGCTCAAACCGGCCCTTAGGCTGCCCCCATCCACTCCCCCAGCCATTGACTCTACATGACAGAGATTTCCGTGCACTGCTTCTAATGTATGTGAGTCTATCTCTTCCATATTCACTGGGGATATTTCGGAAACCCATCTTTCTAGGCGGGGCCTGAGGACCGCTTTGAGCACCACTTCACTAGTGGCTCCGATATTGTCACGGCCACGCTGGCCAGTCATGGGGTAAACCTCCAGGACAACAGCGGACTGGAGCCAAGGGACAGGTCTTCTGCTGGCCCGACCACCCCTCAGGTTCTGGTGGCCAGCAAGACTCAGGCTGGAGGTGCACCAGGGATAAGAAGACATCCATTGAGGCAATGACTTATGAGGAGAGATTGAAGAACCTAAATATGTACACCCTGGAGGAGAGGAGGAGCAGGGGTGATATGATACAGACTTTCAGATACTTGAAAGGTTTTAATGATCCATGGTCAACGACAAACCTTTTCCGTTGGAAAAAAATCAGTAGAACTAGGGGTCACGATTTGAAACTCCAGGAGGAAGACTCAGAACCAATGTCAGGAAGTATTTCTTCACGGAAAGGGTGGTGGATGCCTGGAATGCCCTTCCAAAGGAAGTGGTGAAGACTAAAACTGTGAAGGATTTCAAAGGGGCGTGGGATAAACACTGTGGATCCATAAAGAATAGAGGATGTGAATGAAGAGAAGAACCATGGGAGTGGCTTACTGGAATTGGTGGCAACTACCTGGTAATTACTACCCTTACTCAATAAGCCTTTGCACGGTTAATGCAACTCCAACATTGCTCTCTGCTTCAACGGCAAGGGGAAATGTGGAAAAGAGGATTTGCATTCAGATAACAACCAACAAGGACTGAACTTCACAATCTGGGTAAACAAATAAACGTGGGGGTAGCTTGCTTATTACGGCAGTTACTACCCTAAACCAATTAAGCCTGATACTTCACTTTGAATGTATATACAGCGTTGCTCTCTGCTTCAACGGCAGGGGGAAATGTGGAAAAGAGGATTTATATTCAGACAACATCCAACAAGGCATTGATCTGTGCAGTCTGAATAAACAAGCATCGGGGTAACTTGCTTGATGTGGCGGTTACTACCCTTAACCATTAAGCCTTATGCTCACCTTTGATGCAACTCCAGCATTACTCTCTGCATCAATGACAGGGGGTGGCAGGAAATTTGAATAAAACAGTTACCAACAAAGGCCCAGAATTTGGTGATCAGTGAAACAGGTTAAGTATGGGAAAATAAGTGTGGGAGCTTGCTGGGTAAACTGGATGAGCCAATTGGTCTTTTTCTGCCATCATTTTCTATGTTTCTGTGTTTCTATGACTACCTGCTGGGACAGACAGGAAGGGCACTCACGACCAAACACACAAAGACAGGGGTGCCTCACAAGCCAGACAGGCAAACGGACAAACAGAACAAACCCCACAGACTAAACAGGACCAAAACCAAGGCTAAACAAGGTGAAAGAACAGAAGGGCCAAAACTAGGGTTGCCAACTGGCTCCAGATTTTCAGGACAGGTTGATCCAGTCCTGGTTTTACTTCCCTGCACGCAGGGACTTATAGTCTTGCTTTTCTTAGGGAATGCAATAGAGAAATCAGAATAAGTCCCAGCATGCAATGGGGTAAAACCAGGACTGGATCAACCTGTCCTGAAAATCTGGAGCCAGTTGGCAACCCTGAGCGAGGCCCCTGCCAGCAGGAGGGCCACACTGCAGCCAGCAGCCTGTCGGAGAGTGCCTGGTGTTTTTCTTTGCGGTTGGGGAGGTGATAGTGGGTGCTGTGTGTTCTTCACCAAAACACCCTTATCGTATCCCTGAATGTGCCCTGTTGGGTAGCTGCAGTGGGCTTTAAGCTTCACTGTTCCTCCTTCCCTCCCACCCACCATGGATCTGCAGGGTCTGGCTGGCGTTACGTGCTCCCATCACACTTATTTACAATATCTGTAACCACATTGGTGCTGAGAAGACTTTTATTGGAGTAAAAACAAAAAAGCCGATTCCATGTGGATTTTTACTGTGCATGAGCCTTGCAGGCCTCCGAGATCCCTCCTGCAGACGTCTCTGCAGATCTGAGAGAGGCGGCGAGTTTTCATGTCATTCACATATGAAGATGGTTACTTGCATGAAGAATGTAGTTCTTTGAGTATAAAACGTGCCTTTTCTCTCAGAGCTACAGCAGTGTCTGAAGAATGGCTCTCTGAGGCCTTCGCAGACACTGGATCTGTCCATTGGGTTTAGATGTCTCCGGATGCCTGACCTGCTGAATGGCGAGGGACAGCACACTACTATGTCATGAGGATCAGGGCTGTGAATAATAAAGAGACACTGAGGAGAGACACCTAAACGAATGATAAAGAGACATTGAGGAGGGACACCTAAACGAATGATAAAGAGACATTGAGGAGGGACACCTAAACAAATGATAAAGAGACACTGAGGAGAGACACCTGAACGAATAATAAAGAGACACTGAGGAGAGACACCTAAACGAATGATAAAGAGACATTGAGGAGGGACACCTAAACGAATGATAAAGAGACATTGAGGAGGGACACCTAAACAAATGATAAAGAGACACTGAGGAGAGACACCTGAACGAATAATAAAGAGACACTGAGGAGAGACACCTAAACGAATGATAAAGAGACATTGAGGAGGGACACCTAAACGAATGATAAAGAGACATTGAGGATGGGCACCTAAACGAATGATAAAGAGACATTGAGGAGGGACACCTAAACAAATGATAAAGAGACACTGAGGAGAGACACCTGACTGCATGATAAAGAGACCCTGAGGAGAGACACCTGAACGAATGATAAAGAGACACTGAGGAGGGACACCTAAACGAATGATAAAGAGACATTGAGGAGGGACACCTAAACGAATGATAAAGAGACATTGAGGATGGGCACCTAAACGAATGATAAAGAGACATTGAGGAGGGACACCTAAACAAATGATAAAGAGACACTGAGGAGAGACACCTGACTGCATGATAAAGAGACCCTGAGGAGAGACACCTGAACGAATGATAAAGAGACACTGAGGAGGGACACCTGACCATATGATAAAGAGACACTGAGGAGGGATATCTAACCGAATGATAAAGAGACACTGAGGAGGGACACCTGACCGAATGATAAAGAGACACTGAGGAGGGACACCTGACCGAATGATAAAGAGACACTGAGGAGAGACACCTAAACGAATGATAAAGAAACACTGAGGAGAGACACCTGACTGAATGATAGAGACACTGAGGATGGGCACCTAAACGAATGATAAAGAGACACTGAGGAGGGACAACTGACCAAATGATAAAGAGACACTGAGGAGGGACACCTGACCGAATGATAAAGAGACACTGAGGAGGGACACCTGACCGAATGATAAAGAAACACTGAGGAGGGACACCTAAACGAATGATAAAGAGACACTGAGGAGGGACACCTGACCGAATGATAAAGAAACACTGAGGAGGGACACCTAAACGAATGATAAAGAGACACTGAGGAGGGACACCTAAACGAATGATAAAGAGACACTGAGGAGAGACACCTGACTGAATGATAAAGAGACACTGAGGAGGGACACCTGACCGTGCCCTGGGGGTGGAGCAGCTTCCTGCAGACGGCGGCGGGAAGGAGAAGCCATGCAAAGCATCCTGACCTCCAGGATGGAGCTCAGAGTAACATGATAACATATTAGAGGATGACAGACAAGGACCAAGTGGTCCATCTAGTTTGCCCAGTTGTCGCCGTCTCTGATTTTCTGAGCGTATAAATTTCTGTGCTTAACCCAACTTCCAGCTCCCCTTCCATGTCTTTTAGCCCTGTTCCTACCATTGTCCTCTATAAATTCTGCTACAGAGCTGGCCATCCCTGGTAGGAAATTCATCTTTCTCATTGGTGTTAAAAGCTTCAGGTCTAATCCGGTACTGAGACTCCCTCCCGTGTCTTGCTACCAAGTTTTCTAATAATCCAAACAGCTGCCAGAACTAGTGAGGCCGTTGTCGGAAACATCTGGCCACCCCCTGTTCATTCATTGCTGTGAGGGCTCCTGGCGCGGCCGTACCGCTGATGCTAGGGTTGCAACGTCATTCTCTGAGCCCGAACAGTGCATGCAGGCGCCATGATGATCCGTGTTGGATGTCTTGTGATTGTAGTGCGGGCAGCGCTTGCAGCCAACGGCTTCCTTCTCCTGCACGGTGAGACAAGGGTCGCAGCAAAATCAAAAGCCAGAATTCTGATGGGAAGGAGGGGACAACTGAGGGTATTATAGAAACTTGGGACCAAGCACCCAACATTGAAAAAATAATAAAACACACACAGGCCGAACACAGCGGACTGAGGAGCTACTGGATACAAGGAGATAAGAGAAAGATGGCTGAGACCCCCAGATGACAGCGGCCGAGCAGGAAGTACTGGGCAGGTCTGGAAAGGTTTCTAGGCTTTTCCACAGCTTTCTCAGAATACCGCCCGTGTCGTCACCGCCGGATGATGTCACGCACGAGTGCAGCTGCCTTATCCTGCTGTCCTCGAGGATTCTCTCTGTACTTTGGGTGTCTCTGGGTATTCTTCTCCTGAGCTCTGTCTTCAGCCTTTTGTGTTGTACTCATACTTAATGTGTTTTAAGGTGTTGCTGTCTCCTCCCCCTAGGGCTCTCTTCAACTCCTGGTTTTGTTTTCATACTTTGGGAGTCTTGGGTATTCCTGTCTCCTCTATCAAGGTCTCTTTTCAGCTGTTTGTACTGTATTCATACTTTGGATGTCTCAGGATCCTGGAGTCTCTTCGGCTAAAGTCTCTCTAGCTCTTTATGCTGTATGCATGCTTTGGATGTCTCAGGATGTCGAAGTCTCCTCCCCTAAGGTTTCTTGTCAGCTCTTTGTGCTGTATTCATACTTTGGATGTCTCAAGATGTTGCAGTCTCCTCTACTGAAGTATCTACATTTTTTGTGCTGTATTCTTACTTTGGAAGTCTCAGGGTGTTGCTATCTCCTTCCGAGGTCTGTCTTCAGCTCTTTGTGCTGTATTCATACTTTGGATGTCTCAGGATGATGCAGTCTCCTCCCCAGAGGTTTCTTGTCAACTCTTTGTGCTGTATTCATACTTTGGATATCTCAGGATGCTGCAGTCTCTTTGGCTAAAGTTTCTCTAGCTCTTTGTGCTGTATTCATACTTTGGATGTCTCAGGATGTCGAAGTCTCCTCCCCTAAGGTTTCTTGTCAGCTCTTTGTGCTGTATTCATACTTTGGATGTCTCAGGGTGTTGCTATCTCCTTCCGAGGTCTGTCTTCAGCTCTTTGTGCTGTCTGCATACTTTGGATGTCTCAGGATCTTGAAGTCTCCTCCCCTGAGGATTCTTGTCAGCTCTTTGTGCTGTATTCATACTTTGGATGTCTCGGGATGTCGCAGTCTCCTCCCCTGAGCTTTTTCTCCAGCTCTTTGTGCTGTATTCATACTTTGGATGTCTCGGGATGTCGCAGTCTCCTCCCCTGAGGTTTCTCTCCTGCTCTTTGTGCTGTATTCATACTTTGGATGTCTCAGGATGTTGCAGTCTCCTCCCCTGAGGTTTCTCTCCAGCTCTTTGTGCTGTATTCATACTTTGGATATCTCAGGATGCTGCAGTCTCTTTGGCTAAAGTTTCTCTAGCTCTTTGTGCTGTATTCATACTTTGGATGTCTCAGGGTGTTGCTATCTCCTTCCGAGGTCTGTCTTCAGCTCTTTGTGCTGTCTGCATACTTTGGATGTCTCAGGATCTTGAAGTCTCCTCCCCTGAGGATTCTTGTCAGCTCTTTGTGCTGTATTCATACTTTGGATGTCTCGGGATGTCGCAGTCTCCTCCCCTGAGCTTTCTCTCCAGCTCTTTGTGCTGTATTCATACTTTGGATGTCTCGGGATGTCGCAGTCTCCTCCCCTGAGGTTTCTCTCCTGCTCTTTGTGCTGTATTCATACTTTGGATGTCTCGGGATGTCGCAGTCTCCTGCCCTGAGCTTTCTCTCCAGCTCTTTGTGCTGTATTCATACTTTGGATGTCTCGGGATGTCGCAGTCTCCTCCCCTGAGGTTTCTCTCCTGCTCTTTGTGCTGTATTCATACTTTGGATGACTCGGGATGTCACAGTCTCCTCTCGCTGGGGTCTCTCTTCAGCAATCCATGCTGCTTTCTTATGTCTAAACATTAGGGAGTGTAATTTTGTGACTTTGTGAGTAACTCATGCAGCAGGTACTCCTATAAATTACTCAGATTTTTAAAGCAAATTTATACGCATAAGTTCCCTTTGAAAATTATCTGATATTATGGGAAGGAACTCGGCTGCAGGAAGTTGCACCCGCTCTATGTAGGGCATAACTTGTCCGTAGTAATCCCCTGGAGCTTCGCCTGTTTGTTAACAGATATTTTTTATTATTTATACTTTTTATATGTAATTTTCCAAGAAGGCAGCTACAAATACATTGTACTGTATTCTAACCTCAGTTGAATATGATTGCAGAGAGAATTGCACAGAAAAGAAAAGAACAGTAAGAGATCCTGACCCAGTCACCCCTCACATCTTCCTAGAAAAGCCCACAATAATGTCCAACCTCAAAAATGAATGCCTTATATCTATTCCCTGCCATGTCCAGTACAGGCCTCATATCTGGTCACAACTGTCTGTCCTGTCCTGCAATTTTTCTAGCCTAGCTATCTCTGCAAGTTTCATATCCCAAACAATGGCTCCTAACATTTTATTTAATTTCATTTTATTTAATTTTATTATTATTATTATTATTACTAACATTATTACTATTACTATTATATAATTTATATTTGTATTATTTGTTTTAATGTTTATTGTTCCATGTACACCATGCCCATGGTATTTCGAATTCTGGTTTTATGTAAACCGAAGCGATATGTACTTGTACATGATCTTCGGTATATAAAAGCTTTTAAATAAATAAATAAATAAATAAATGACCACGTGCATGGCCTTCCCTTGGCCTTCGCAAGCAGGTATCCCTGGTTCCCACGTGTAACTTGTTGAGCACGCCTTTACAACCGTGGCCCCTGCCCCTTGGGTAAGGGCTCCGGGCAGGGTTCCCAGGAGGCAGTGCACGTGTGGTGAAAGCCAAGCCCTGGCACAAGCACTCCCCCGTCTCACAGCCCTGCCAACTCTCCACCGTCTATTCTGCCAGCACCTCCGGAGCAAAGCCATGCCGCGCTGCAGGACTTCACTTCTGCTTGGCCTTGCACTTTGCAAACATGGCTCATAAAATATGCAAGTAGCGCAGCTGAGGATCCCAGCTCCTGTGGACAGCAGCCTGCCTCTCTCAGCTCACCCGCTGTCAGCCTGGCAGGTGCCGCTTGCTCCGCACTATTTCTTTACTGCCAGGATTTGCAAGGTGTGCAGTTTGGGGTTTTAGGAATTTTAGTAGTTTTCAGCGAAAAAACAAAGCTCGCCCATCTCTTTTAACCCTTTCTCTCGGGTGTGTCACGGGCTAGTTGGGACCATCTCCTCCAGGATGGGATGTGACCATGTCTACAGATGTTCCTTATTCTCTGCCCGAACGCCCAACGCATCTAGTCTTCACATCTGTAAAGTGTAAATATACCACACTGAAAATGAGGTCTGCCATGTTACCGGAGGGCAGTGTGAGGCAGCTGTCGCTCTAAGCCTCTAAGCACTCTCTGTCTCCCGAAGTTTGCATGGTCTTTGCTACCAGGTGCCCTCTGACCCAGATGCTACATTAAGCAGCGACAGTCAGACAGCTTTCTTTCCTCCTGCTGCTCGCTTGTTACTGCCTGTCTGAGGACCAGGGCAGAAGTAGTGCACTGAGCCTGCAAGGCAGCCTGGGGGCATCAGGTCGGGCACAGCACATCTTTTCCCCATCTGCAGCATCTGAAAGGGAAAAAGTTTCACCAGACTTAAAATGTACAAGTGAGCGATCCTGCTGAAAGCACCGCTGAGCTTTTGTACCCCTAAAGCATGAAACGTAAGAAACGGGTAAAGCTCACCTTTGCTCACCCGACACTCTCTCCTGAGCACTTACCAGGAGGTAACTCTCCCAGATATTTTCCAGGCTCCCTCTCTCCCAAGCCCTGACCAGGTACTCTCTTCTGAGAATTCATCAGGCAGTCTCATGGGCACTCGCTTAGTAATCTCACTTCTGGAAACTCCCCAAGCACTCTCTCTCACCAGGCAGTCACTATACAGTGTCACTGACACTCCTCAGGCAGTCCCTCTCCTGAGCACTCACCAGACAAGCTCGCTGGCATTCAACAAGCAGTCAGCATGTAGTCTCCTAAGCATTTCTCAGGCAGACTCACTGGCACTCACCAAGCACGCTTCTCTCCGGGACACTGGGGTGCAGAAATCCAAAGGAACAATAGATGATGGGGAGGAGGTACTGATGCACACCAACCTGGAGAAAGACCCTGGTGTGATGGCGAAAGAGGGTAACAAGGCAGTGGCCAGAGCCAGAAGGATGCAGGGGTGCATGGGCGGAGATATTACCAGTAGAAAAAAGGCGATAATAGCTCTGTAGAGATTTTTATAAAGAGACCTCAGCATGAGCATTGTGTCCAGTTCTGGAGGCTCTGCCTTCAGAAGGATATAGACAGAGCGGAGGCAGTCCTGGTGCAGAGTCTGGCCCATGAGCTCTAGGAGATGAGATTTATGGTCTTAAACATATACACCCTAGAGCAGAAGTTCTCCACTCTGGTCCTTAAGGGTTTTCAGGATAAGTAAGCTGTGCAAATTGGCCTCATACATAGAGGGGGCTGTTTGCAGCTCTGGCTGAGAAACCCTGTCAGAGAGGAGGAGGGACACGATAAATGCTTTAAAGTTCCTCAACTGGAACATTCTCAACAGTCTGCCTAACTGGCAGTATATGTATCTTATTCTCAACCTGCACACAAACCCAGGTGACTTTCAAATACAAGAAACCCACGGACAGTTTGTGAGAACATTGCTTTATCATACTGCTAAAAGTCTGACACGTTGCTAAAAATAGCAGAAAGTACATGCATTACCCCTACATGATGCTAAACGATAGTGTAGCATCTCTGCATGCGCTTATATGGTAATAAATGATAGTGTAAAGTCTGTGCATACCCCTACATCAGAGCTTTCCAAACTGTGTGTCGGGACACGTTAGTGTGTCGCCTGCAGTGTGCAGGTGTGTCGCGCAAGCCCGGTCAACTCTGATGCGAGTTTGGGCTTTTTTTTTTTCTAGAGATTCATTTCTTTTTTCAGTTTATGGGTTGCTTATTATTGGGTGATTTTTGCTGTCAATCGCGTTTTTTTGGGGGGCTTGGTGGGTGGAACGAGCCCAGCCATCCTTGCATTGGCTGCTGCTGCCGATGAGGCCTGGCCATGAGGAGTACTGACTGCAAGCAGCAGTGTCTGGTGATCATGGAAGGGAGTGAAGCACTTAACTGGCAACAATCAAAAAGACGAGGTACATGAGTGTGGGGGCCAGACATGTGCTGGGGGGAGAGAGATGAGTGAGTGGGGGGCAAACGTGCTGGGGGGACAGACATGTGCTTGAGGGGGAGAGATATGAGTGTGTGGGGGGCCAGACGTGCTGGGGGGAGGAGAGAGATGAGTGTGTGGGGGACAGACAATTTGTTTTATTATTATTTCTCATAAATTATAACAATAACATGAATCTTGGAATATTATTTATTTATTTTATTATTTATTTAACATTTTTTCTATACCGACCTTCAAGGTTGAATACCATATCAGGTCGGTTTACATCGAACAGGGGTAGATCAGTATAACGTAACATAACATAAGGAGCAAATTTTGTGGTAAGAGACAAGAGCAGAGAAGCAAAAAGTTACATAATAACAAGGACCTTGAACTTGGAAGCTGGTTCAGCTGGAAAAAGAGAAGCCTTAAGAAGGTATTAAATTAAGTACATTGTGATATGTCCAAACTAGTAAATGAGGTGAATATTGGCGGGGCGAAGTTCCATATTCAAAAGCTGAGTAGTTATCTAGTGAAAGTTTGATGGATCAGGGAAGGCTTGTAAGAAGAGCCAAGTTTTGAGTTTTTTTTTAAATGTAGTTAGGCACGGTTCCATTCTGAGTTCTGAGGGGAGGTTGTTCCAGATGGATGGACCTGCTGTAGAAAAAGCTCGGTCCCTGGTAGAGATGAGTCGTGTGGCTTTAGATGGTGGGGCTTGTAGAGTTCCTTTGTAGGTTTCTCTCATTGGTCTGTTGGAAGTGTGGAGTTTGAGTGGGAATTCGAGGTCGAGATGGAGGAGGTTATGAATTGATTTGTGGATTAGAGTTAGCGATTTGTGTAGAGCCCTGTAACTGACTGGTAACCAGTGTAGATTACGGAGGATGGGCGTAATATGGTCTCTCTGGTTGGTGCTTGTCAAAATTCTTGCTGCTGCGTTCTGTATCATCTGTAAGGGCTTGGTTGTAGAGCTTGGTAGGCCGGTGAGGAGAGCGCTGCAGTAGTCAATTTTGGCAAATATTAGAGATTGGAGAACAGTCCTAAAGTCATGAAAATATAGGAGAGGTTTGAGTCTTTTTAACACCTGAAGTCTGTAGAAGCACTCTTTAGTTGTGGTTTTGATCATATTCTTTAGGTTAAGACGGTTGTCTATAATTACTCCAAGGTCTCTCACATGAGAGTGGGTGAGAAGGTGTTTGTGATGAATCTGAGATGAGAGGTTTTCTTGGTTGGAGGGAATGAATAGGAGTTCAGTCTTAGATGCATTGATGACCAGATTTAGACTGTTGAGGAGATTAGTGATGGCTTGTAAGCTGTTGTTCCAGAGTGCGAGGGATTTGTTAATAGATTCTGTTATGGGAATCAAAATCTGAACATCGTCTGCGTAGATGTAGTGAATGAGGTTAAGACTAGTTAACAGTTGGCAAAGGGGAAGGAGGTAGATATTGAAAAGGGTAGGTGATAGGGATGAACCTTGTGGTACGCCAAGAGCGGAATTTGTAGATGGTGATTCCTTATTGTTGATTTTGACTTTAAAACTCCTGTTACTGAGGAACGACTTGAACCAATTGTGGACTGTTCCCGAGATGCCTATGTCTGAAAGGCGATTCAAGAGGATGAAGTGGTTGACGGTGTCGAAAGCCGCCGAGATGTCTAGAAGGATTAGGAGAAAGGAGTGTCCTTTGTCTAGCCCCATAATAATATGTTATAATATTATATGTTTTTAATATAAATTTAAGGTTTTCATGAGATAGGTTGTGTCGTGAAACATTTTATTTATGTATATATTTAAGGAAACATACATAAATTGTCGAAATATGTTTCGTTCATTTAACCTTTAACCTCTGGTTTACTAGTAGACTGAATTACCGTGTCGTGAAATTATGTTTGTCTAAAAAGTGTGTCACCAACATGAAAAGTTTGGAAAGCTCTGCCCTACATGATGCTAAACGATAGTGTAGCATCTCTGCATGCGCCTATATGGTAATAAATGATAGTGTAAAGTCTGTATATGGTAATAAATGATAGTGTAAAGTCTGTGCATGCCCCTACATGATGCTAAACGATAGTGTAGTATCTCTGCATGCGCCTATATGGTAATAAATGATAGTGTAAAGTCTGTGCATACCCCTACATGATGCTAAACGATAGTGTACAGCAGAGCGTCTCAAGCCTATCCGGGGTTTTCAGGATATCCACAATGAATATGTATTAGATAAAATTTGCATATACTGAGTCTCTGATATGCAAATTTATTGTATGCATATGCATTGTGGATATTCTGAAAAGCTGACTGGCTGTGGGTTCCCCAGGACAGGTTTCTGAATCCCCGGTGTAGAGTCTGTGCATACCCTTATAAAATGTTAATTGATAGTGCAAGTCTTTGACTACCCTTACATGGTGTTAAACAGTGGCGAAAGGTCTGTGTGTACGTTTATACAGTGCTAAACGATAGTGTAAAGTCTGTGGGTGTCCTTACACATATTAAACACTGGTGTAAAATGTGCACATTAGCTTCATCCCAACTCTGTATGGACATTTTTGAAAATGGAATGTGCACTCGTATTTTGGATTATTTCTTCGTAAGCCTCCATTCCAGGAGAGCTATTAAAGTGTGGACAGAGACATACACCAAGAAGGAGTTCTATTATATTACCTTTCATAAATATTTCTTTAATACAATACCTCATACTAAGAGGAAGGCACGGTTGAGGGAGGCATTGACTCCGTCTCCCTTGCTGACAATATCTCAGCCGCAGATATCCTCCTTCTTTAGGTCAGCAGTTGATGTGTTACCGGAGGACATAGCCGCTGCGGAGGTTGCATTGGAGCGAGAAGCGACACTGCTAGCTGAAGAAATCTGATTAAGCCCCGGTGCTCTAATACTCCTTCCCCGTCATATATAAACCTTATGAATCCCGTGGATCCCCCTGCAATGGAGGGGAGCCTTGGTGATGTAACCAAAGGAAAATACGAGGAGTGGAGACCTAGTTGTGGGGGGAGAAGGGGTCTCAAGAGATAATTTTGCCTCAGAAACCTACAGAGATTGTGTTAGATTTATTATGGTCAGCGATTAAATCTTTAGAGTTGGCAATTATAAATATGACTCAAAATAATACAAGTTTTCAACATAAAGTTATTAATTTGGAGAGCTCTGTATTAATGAGTAAAAATAATTTGGAAATATGTGAGACGTTTAGAAAAGGTGGAGGTTATTCCAAAAATCTGGTTAAATCTGAGTTAGGAATTCATAGAGAATTCGTTGAAATATGCAAATTTGAGGGTTTTGAATTTCCAGGTACTGAAAGTAATACCTGCAATAGATATGTTTAAAGAGTATTTGCACTATGTATTGAAAATGCCTCAGCAATCTTTACCAGCTTTTGTGAAAGTATATTATTTACCTATAAAATCTAGGATAACCAATCAGGTGGGAAACTTGCAGCCTGAGAGTTCTATGAACTTGACTGAGGGTATTAGAAACATCAGTAGATTCAGATGTACCTACTAGAGCAAGGCTCATTGTTTCTTTTTTATTTCCAACTGAGAGAGAGACTGTTTTGCGATTGTTTCTGAGACATAGGTTACAAAATTTTCATGGCCAACAAATATGGAGATACCCAGACTTAGCAAGAATAACCCAAACTAGAAGAAAGGAGATTGAGATCAGAAGAGATTGCCAGGGGAGATAGATTTTGGCTAAGATTTCCATGCAGATGCGAAGTAAACTATTTGGAACATAAGTTTGTTTTTGATGAGGTTACCCAACTCCAGGCATTTTTGGAATCCCATCCCCCAGTAAACAGAGAGGTTGGATAAGAGCAAAAGTGACAGCAGCTGTAGTCTCTTGATTGCTGGTGAGGGGGTTCTATTAATTCCCCATTATAGTTTTTCTTTTTCTTTTTTCTGAAACTCGCTCAATTAAACTTAGCTCTTTCTGGATTTCCTTGATAATATTAGTTTCCATAGTGATGTACTACTGCTTTATCTGTATACAATTAGAATAACAGTTGTTTGTTATAATTTTAGAAATGCATAAATAATAAAAAAAGGAGCTGGATCTCCTCTCTGTGGGAGCATTAGCTTCAGGATCTGGCATCTCTGACCCCCCACCACCAGCAGCCCAAGGGCCCCAGAGCTCAGCTGAGGATCTGCAGGACACACGGAGCCAATACTTGGGCTCTTAGCTGTTGAAAATACCCATGACCCTAACGAAATGGAGAATACCTGAGACAAGATGCTGCCGAGCCACAAGATATGAGACTCATCCGATCCTGTAGCACTACTGAGGCTCTCTGATTCTGGGCTGAGAGGGTTAATTGCACTTTGTGTTCAGGGGCTGATTGTAAATTCAAGTCCATTTGCAGCTCGCTGAAATATTCAGGCCACAGCGCCGCTGACAACTATTTTTTTTAACCTTATTATTCAGAAATGTTATAGTGGGCCTTTTAGCTAACTGTAAAAGATTAATTCTGCTCTTTTTTGTAGCATACAGCCTAAATTGAATATCCTTAACAATTACATTATAAAAAGAGCAATGTTGGGAGAGAGAGAGGATGAAAGGGACAGAAGGATCCTTTCTGTCTGGTCCTCTGGGAAGCACAGAACAGCAGTCACGTGCTGGGCAGAGGCCCCACAGATTGTAAACCAGGGTGTTAGTGCTCCAGGCAGCTCCCTAGTGTGATCTCTACCTTGTTCCGTGTCTAACCAGCCTCCAAAAGCTCCTCTTCCTGCTGGCAGATGAAGCCGTTAGTGCCGTGCTGTTTCTCCAAAAACCATTTACTCACCTGCCAATGCTATTAGGTTATTTGTGGAGGAAGCTGGGATGGGTGGATGGGGTGAGTGGAGGGCGAGGGGCTGGGCTTGATTGTGTTAAACTTCTTGATGTTATGTAAGATGCTTTGATAGTCATGAAAGTTGGGGAATTAAATTAAATGCATTCAAGGCCAAGATATGATGGAGCAATCACTCTGGCCTTTTCTCTCAGGGTTTAATGGTTATACCATGAGTGGTAGCCAAAGCGCATTTTTCAAACTCTTCCAGGGTCGGAATGGAGATCCAGATCTGCCAAGCATGGCCTAGACTAGGGGCAGCCGTAGTGCATGGTTCACGTATGAGACACTAGACTGGGGCTTTGTACTTCTTACTTTTCCCCTTTTTATTTATACATGAGTAACAGAAATTGGCTGGCTACCCCAGGGAATAGCCTAGAATGTGATACAATCTCATTAAAACATGTGCAGATTCCTAAGCAACATGGGAAACGTACTTCAGAAGGCCACTGACATTCCTGGAAACATAGTCTTCTGAACTACGTCTCCCATAATATCTTTCTGTATGAAAATAAACATGAGAGAGCAGAAGATTGAGAACTGCCAGGTAGACACTTTACCACGGAAAGAGTAAGAGACCGAGTGTCAGGGCTGGCTGAAGGACAGGACAAGCCTTCTCCTTCCTCCTTAATGCCAGAAGCATATGAGCAGACAGCCAAGTCGCCCAGAGCTTCTACGAGGCTCCTCTTATTCATTTATTCAAACTATATAAACTGCCTATCAGCATTACTACGCGGTTTCCATAATCACATCCATAAAATTTCACAATAACATAAAAACAATACAATATAACAAATAAAAGATAAATTAGCCAATAAAACAACATTGATGACCAATAAAACAATAAAATATGATTGTAGACTGAATGAAAACCTGCTGGGTCCGTCCCCAGCTGTAATATCAATGCAAGATTTAAAGCTTGCTGAACAAAAATGTTTTTACCATCTGCCTAAATTTTGGTACACATTTTCAACTTTAAGACATGGTGATAAAGAACTGCACACTGTCGGGCCTTGTACATAAAATAAAAAGCCCCCTGACTTTTCTAAACGAACTACTTCAAAAGATGGAATCCCTAACAGAATATGAATGCTCTGTTGAATGGTTCACCTCCTGCCTCCCTCATCTCCTCATGCTATTGGCTGCAGCCTCCCTCCCCACCGCATTGCACAACAGGCCTTAACAGCCAAACAAACTCAAACTGGGCACTTCTTCATACTTCTGGCTCCCGTCCATGGTCAGAGAGTGACAGTGTTGGGCCTTCTTCATACTTCTAGATTCCATCCATGGTCAGAGAATGACAGTGCTGGGCACTTCTTCATACTTCTGGCTCCCATCCATGGTCAAAGAGTGACAGTGCTGGGCCTTCTTCATACTTCTAGATTCCATCCATGGTCAGAGAGTGACAGTGCTGGGCCTTCTTCATACTTCTGGCTCCCGTCCATGGTCAGAGAGTGACAGTGCTGGGCCTTCTTCATACTTCTAGATTCCATCCATGGTCAGAGAGTGACAGTGCTGGGCCTTCTTCATACTTCTGGCTCCCATCCATGGTCAGAGAGTGACAGTGCTGGGCCTTCTTCATACTTCTAGCTCCCATCCATGGTGAGAGAGTGACAGTGTTAGGTACTTCTTCATACTTCTAAGTCCCATCCATGGTCAGAGAGTGACAGTGCTGGGCCTTCTTCATACTTCTGGCTCCCATCCATGGTCAGAGAGTGACAGTGTTAGGCTCTTCTTCATACTTCTATCTCCCATCCATAGTGAGAGAGTGACAGTGTTAGGCACTTCTTCATACTTCTAGCTCCCATCCATGGTCAGAGAGTGACAGTGTTAGGCACTTCTTCATACTTCTAGCTCCCATCCATGGTCAGAGAGTGACAGGGTTAGGCACTTCTTCATACTTCTAGCTCCCATCCATGGTCAGAGCTGGACAGAAGTATATATTTATTTTATTTTATTTATTTAAGGTTTTTATATACCGGCATTCATGATAGAATCACATGATGTTGGTTTACAATTAACAGGGGGAGTGGGTGAAACAAGAACATGGAACGAGTGCAAAGAAACCATGAAGTTACAATAAAACAAGGCTGTTCAAACTGGGAGAAGAGGGAAAGCTAGAGAGAATTATCAGAATGAGGTGTAATTATTTACAGTATATACGATATTCTGAAGTGTCTGACTGAAGATAATGTTGATTTGAGATTTAGGCAGGGTTTGGAAAGGCTTGTTTAAATAACCAAGTCTTAAGCCTTTTTCTGAAAGTTGGGAGGCAGGGCTCCTGTCGCAGATCCGGAGGAATGGAATTCCATATCAGTGTATATATATATATTTATTATTTTTATTTATTTATTTAGCATTTTTTATATACCGATTTTCCAGTAACAGAATTACTAATCAAGTCGGTTTACATTTTAAACAATAACATGACAGGAGGATGTCTTACAATAAACAGGAAGATTGAACTTGGATAAATAATTGGGGTTAACAACATAAAGCTACATCTTTAGACTTATATACAAGTATATATACAAGTGACCATCGCCATTTAAAAAATGGCAGACCGAAGCCCAGATACCTAGGGGACATTCTGGAGTCTACTCTACCACCTTGGAATCTATGGTACTAGCCTGGGTTGGGCATTGGGAGTCAGGGACAAAAAGATCTGAGGGGGCTGATGCGGATAATTTTTTTCAAAAGGGACAGAGTTTGCAAGGAATGTATTACTTTTTAATTTTTTCATGTTTGATGCCTCATTGAGTGCTGGGGCAGGGGAAGTGATACAGCCTTCCAGGGCATTTACAGAGACTGGGGGATGGAGGGATGGGGAGCAGTGTTTGGGCCCCTCAGGCCCTGTAAGGAGAGCCCCGTTAACTTCCTTACGCTCCCAGGTGAAGCTGGCTGCACCGCTTCTGGAGGATTATTACCTCTTCAGGTGCAGCTAACTTTAGATGAAATTATGCAGCTTCTGAATTTTGGGCAAGCTGCATCATTTGATTTACATGATATTGCCTAGATATTAGCTGATTTTCCTGCATTTGCATGCAAATGAGCTCATTACTGTCCCAGGGTTTTTTAAGGGGGCGACAGTGGGCGACATTTAAAATACCGCACGTTATTGCTGTGCTAAGGCCTTTATTGCACGGTAATCTACTGTTTATCGTGCAGTAAAGCCCTGAAGCAGCTTAGTAAATCACCTGTGACAGGGCAATACCTGGTGGTACCTGAATGTGACTCATCTTCAGCCACCATGAGCTGAATCTTAAAAGCAAAATCAGCCAGGCCAGTAAGGGAGTCAGTAGCCATTTCCAGACAGCTTGGTGCTCCGCTCCTCCTTGCCAGGCTCTGTGTCGTGTGCGGGTACTGAGCCGGTCCCCGGTTTTACGTGTGTTTATAAGAAGAGGAAGCCTGCACATCAGTAGGCAGGAGTGGCTCAGCGTGTCCCTGATGACCTGGCGCTCTGGGGTCAGCAGTTCCTCTCAGGGTGTAGCGGGAACGTAAGATCTTACCCTCTGTGAGACCTCCTCCATCCTCACCAAATGCTTCTCAATGACTTTTGTTTTTCCCTTTCTGCACGGAGAAACCCTTACACTGTGCTTTTTGCTTTTTTTTTCTGTCTTTCAGCGGTCAATTATCCCAGCCCATCAGGTAAGAACCGAATTAATTTTGCCTTTTTCTGTCAGCCCTTTATAAGTCTCACCAGTAGAAGGGAGGTAAAGGGAGGCTTCCCCCTGGGGTGCGGCCACGCAGTGAAAATAGATGGGGAATTAACCCCTTAATTCGCCAGGTAGAACAATTCAGCTGGGCAAAGAAAGGGGCGACTGCAGAGATGTTCCCGCTGTGCACGTACGACTTAGCTGCCAAATCTTCCCTGGCCTTCTTTAGGCAAGGTTGCAGCCGAAGACCTGGCTGCTCAGAGGCTTTTGAAATTTCGCCCTGGCGCTCGGATTCAAGGACTTGGTTGTCTTGGCCAGGCCGCAGCTTTTGGAAAGTCGACTCCTCTCTGTGGGGCCGATGCAATTATGTTCACTAAAAGCAGGCGCTGACTTTTCAGCTAGAACCATGAGCATTGACAATCACGCGGGTTTTCCCCTGTTATTATACCTGCCCCCACACACCCAGGGCTAGCGCATCCAAATAGGCAAACTAGGCGGGCGCCTAGGGCGATAGCCATTAGGGGGCGGTAATGAGCAGCCATAGGGGGCCACGAGCAGTGCCCATCCCATTCACAGCCGAGAGGAGTAGAAACCCAGCGGGCCGCAAGCAGCAACCATCCTAATAACGGCCGAGAGAAGCAGAGATTCGGCGGGGCACGAGTGACGCCTCTGTGTGTGTGTGTGAGAGAGTGAGGGAGAGGGACTGTGTGTGTGTACGAGAGAGCAATGGTGTTAGTGAGAGAGAGGGAGGGAGCCTGGGTAAGGGTGCGTGTGTGTGTGTGTGTGTGAGTGAGTGAGTGAGAGGGACTGTGTGTGTGTACGAGAGAGCAATGGTGTTAGTGAGAGAGAGGGAGGGAGCCTGGGTAAGGGTGCGTGTGTGTGTGTGTGTGTGTGAGTGAGTGAGAGGGACTGTGTGTGTGTACGAGAGAGCAATGGTGTTAGTGAGAGAGAGGGAGGGAGCCTGGGTAAGGGTGCGTGTGTGTGTGTGTGTGTGTGTGAGTGAGTGAGAGGGACTGTGTGTGTGTACGAGAGAGCAATGGTGTTAGTGAGAGAGAGGGAGGGAGCCTGGGTAAGGGTGCATGTGTGTGTGTGTGTGTGAGTGAGTGAGAGGGACTGTGTGTGTGTACGAGAGAGCAATGGTGTTAGTGAGAGAGAGGGAGGGAGCCTGGGTAAGGGTGCGTGTGTGTGTGTGTGTGTGTGAGTGAGTGAGAGGGACTGTGTGTGTGTACGAGAGAGCAATGGTGTTAGTGAGAGAGAGGGAGGGAGCCTGGGTAAGGGTGCGTGTGTGTGTGTGTGTGTGTGAGTGAGTGAGAGGGACTGTGTGTGTGTACGAGAGAGCAATGGTGTTAGTGAGAGAGAGGGAGGGAGCCTGGGTAAGGGTGCATGTGTGTGTGTGTGAGTGAGTGAGAGGGACTGTGTGTGTGTACGAGAGAGCAATGGTGTTAGTGAGAGAGAGGGAGGGAGCCTGGGTAAGGGTGTGTGTGTGTGAATGTCACAAGGAACCTAAGTGTGTGTAAGAGAGGGGGCCTGTCTGAGTGAATGAGGTTAGGAGCCAACAGGGGGAGGTAGGCAGGCGCAAGGCAGAAGGTTCTCCTAGGGCACCTAATCACTTGCACCGGCCCTGCACACAGTTAGCCCAGCCAGGGTCCACAGACCACAGCTCCTTCCAGAGCCTGCTATATGAGCATTCTGGGTCTGGCCACTAGGTGTCACTATTCTGCAATGACTGGTGCGCCACAGGATCCCCAGGTAGCAGAAGTGAACCTAGGCCTCTCGCATGGCAGCAGACAGCACTGCCCCTGAGACCCTCGCCCCCCCCCCCCCCCCCAATCTGGTGCCGAATCCGGTCCAGCAGTACGTTACTCACTGTAAATACTAATCCAGGTCTGAGTGCAGCAGGTTGCTTGACCGGTACTTCCTTTCAGAGTCCAAGCATTCCCCTGTGGCAGCAGAGCTTGACCTTACCCTCTGGCTCCACCAGGCAGCCCTCAGCCAATAAGCCGACAGGACACTGGCCCTTTCCTTGCAAGCCAAATCCTTGAGGATGGGCTAACAGAAGTCTGAGGGTGCCTCATTCTAAGCCACTCTCTGGCCTCACAAGCAGCGAACTGGTCTCTGACCCGGGGCACTCTGGTTCAAAACCCACCACAGTACCTTTTTTGTCCCAACACTGGGCAGAATTATCACCTTCAAACCCCCCCCCACCCCCTGCACCGTACCTTCAAACACTGCCACTCTCTACGCCAGGCCTTCAGATACCTCCACCCCACTACACCACAGCCTTCCCGTTGCTGACAGCTGCTTCAGAGCTGCACAAATAAGCTACAGTCAGCCATAGCAGGAGAGAAGTGGTGTTTAACAGGCTGGGCTCCCCATATTAATCCACTTAAACTGGAGAGATGAAGGTCAGCAGGGAAGCTGCAGGTGGAGACATTCATGAGTGGCTTGGAGAGCTCAGGATGGCGAGGTCTGAGTGCAGGCGCAAACTCTTGACAGGATTATGGAAGCAGTGTTTGCTTTCCAAGTTGTTCGGAGATTTAGAGGATACAAGGGGGGGAGGGGGAGAGTATGCCCACGATTTGGGGGCCCTTTCCAGTCACACAGGCCAATGCAATACTGTGCGCTGGCCACATCACACAGCCCAACACACGACTGGGCGTGCAAAATGGGGGTTAGCGCTTCCAAAACGTGCATCCAATCGAACGCGTAGGTAATAGCGCTCACCACATGTAAATTCATGTTGATGAGGGTATTAGCTATATCCCCCCCAGTCAAAAATAAAAGGTGCACATGACGCACACATTTTAAGCTGCAAAAATTAGTGCCTGCCCGGTGCAGGTGTTAATTCTTGAGGAGCCAAAAAAAATTACAGAAAATCAGAAAATGCTGCTTTTCTGTTCCTTTTTCCAAGTCCCCTAACTTAATATTGTTACAATATTAAGTCGGAGGAACCGAAATAGGAGAATTAAAAAAAAAAAAAAGTGTGCGGGCGATCAGGAGAGGAGAACGGACGCGCGTAAAATTGAGTGTCCTTCTTCCTAACCCACTGACAGCCACGTCTCCTGGGCGCCCGCTGCTGAGGAGGCGCTTGAGGGCACCGTTTCCCCTCGCGCCTCCTTTTTACCGCAGCACCCGATTTAAATATTAAATTGGGCACCCGGGAGAGGTGGATCGGCGCACGTTAAGGGAGCGCCCGTTTAACTCAAGCCGATATTGCGTGGGCCTGACAATGCTTGTTACATGTTTGCTTGAATGAGGGAAAGGGAGAGCGAGAGGGGTTGGGAAAGGGAGCAGACAGCGGGATTTACAGTTACAGGACAATTAATGCCTTCTCACGCCAATCGGTAACCGCAAATCCCGTTCTCTGCTCCGATCTCTGGCCTCTCTCACCCACCTGTGCAGTGTCAGCAGTAACTCCCAACCAAATGCAATGATTAGACGGCACGCCGGGCTCATCCCCAGCACAGCTCTGAAGGATGTGTAAGCAACAGAGCTCACCACCCGTCACCCCGGCGGCGCAGGGAGCAGGGCTGGAAGGGGGAGGTGGGGAACAGGACTGGGAGGGGGCGGTGAGGAGCAGGACTGGGAGGGGGAGGTGAGGAGCAGGACTGGGAGGGGGAGGTGGGGAGCAGGACTGGAAGGGGGAGGTGGGGTACAGGACTGGGAGGGGGAGGTGAGGAGCAGGACTGGGAGGGGGAGGTGGGGAGCAGGGCTGGGAGGGGGAGGTGAGGAGCAGGACTGGGAGGGGGAGGTGGTGAGCAGGGTTGGAAGGGGGAGGTGAGGAGCAGGACTGGGAGGGGGAGGTGGGGAGCAGGACTGGGAGAAGGAGGTGGGGAGCAGGACTGGAAGGGGGAGGTGAGGAGCAGGACTGGAAGGGGGAGGTGAGGAGCAGGACTGGAAGGGGGAGGTGGGGAGCAGGGCTGGACGGGAGTGGAGGGAGGTGTGGGAGTGAGTGGGGAGGGCAGGCCTAATGAAATTAATGAGGCAGAGATTTGCCTCACTTTCTCCTTCCCCCTCCTCAGATAACACCTGTCGCTTTGAGGATGAGAAGATCTGTGGGTTTGAGCAGGATCGGATGGACAACTTTGACTGGACCCGGCAGAATGCTCTGACCCAGAATCCCAAGCGGTCAGCCAATACCGGCCCAAGCAGAGACCTCAGCGAGACTGCCGAAGGTGAGACTTCACTTTCCCGCTAAGCTTACCACACATCGAGCCTCAGATGGGCCCAGAGAAGCTGCCATGTCTCTGTGAGGTGGCACTGAGGCCGATACCATCCTTGTTGTGAGTGGCATCGCTCTCAGGGCACGTTTCTCCGGCCTTGGCTGACGTCTGCTGCATCTGTCACCAGGGCAGCCCATGGTCCTGCTCTTCAAGGGAGGGCTCCTCATTCTGTCTTCAGTAACAATCATTTCATTTCACTCTCACAAAACGAATTTATCCAGCGTAGGCTGCTTCACCGGCACTTCCCGAGACATCCATAGCTCCAGTATGCCACCCTGTGCCTTCAGTGTCTCTTCTGGAAAACCCCACTCCTCTCCAGAGGAGCTTCAGTAGCATTTCCTGAGCGGCCTCTGCTGGAGAGAGCTGCCCCTGCCTCCAGCCTTTCAGGACTGTTCCTTCAGCCAAATGGGTGAAAGGTTAATAAATGCAGTCTGTAACATCCCCTCACCTGAATGACTTCCTTCTGTGCCTGAATTCCCTGGAAAACTGGAGTCTTGCCCCTCTCCCGTCCCCAGGTACCAGGATTTCTCACTCTGCATTTATCCAGCTTCGTTATACAGCTTTCTAATATTCAGGCCTAGGTGCTATGAAACATCATTGCAAATATGGTGAAGGAATGAGATGCAGTGCGCCCGGGTCTGTCTGGAGACTGCGTAGAGCTCGTGGGAATGCACTGGACTTAGCCCCGTGGAATCAGCCACGGCTGCTGTGTGTACGAGTGTGATATAACGTGGGACTTCATGTCTTACTCACCATTCTTACATTGTTACATCGGAGACTGGCTGGGTCAGGTGTGAGGTTACTTTCTGGAAAAGCCACAAGGCCCGATGTTTGGGCCATTACTACATTAGTCTTGGTGGCTCTATTATTGCGAGTGCCAGCTGCAGACTACGTGGGGGATGTTGAAGGTTCACCTAATGATGATGGTTGAGTACAGAGGAGGAAGATGAGGGGAAAGCTCTTGCAGACCATCATGTTCTGTAACTGGCAGCCAGGACAGAGTCTGAGCTGTGTGGACACATCATCTACTCATCTAATAAGTACCTCATGGGCCCTCTTGCATAAACCTTAGAAAATTAAGTCACCCACTCCAAAATCCCTCCCCTTTGACCTTTCAGTTGGACAAAATATCTATCTCCCTATCTCCAAATCTGACAAATGGAACCTCACTCCCCACCTGAGGTCACCCCCTACTTTCCAGGACCCCTAGAGGTGACAGTGCCAATCTGGCCTGGCATCTGGTGTTGATCTGGCACTGCCTACCGACGCGTCCGTCTTTGAAGTGTTTGATCAGAGCTGGACGCCGGGCTGAGAGACAATAAGGATGTTTTCTCCTGCTGGCTCAGCCTTGGCGCTTTTGGGGGAGTCGGGTGGGGGGGTATGGAGGGTGGGCGGGTGATTTGATTGTTCACACAGGGCTGGAAGGAGGCGTTCTTCTAGATCCAGTATGTGGTTGAGGTGAAGGCTGAGCACATGGCCTGCCCCGAGCAGTTCACACATCATAATCCAGCATAAGCCTTGGAAATATAAGGGCACCCCAAGAGGTGCGGTGAACCTTCCCCGTGAGCATCAAAGTCTAACCTGCCTGCCGATGCTCGTGGGCACCCAGCACAAATGAACCATTCTCTTCTCTCCCTTTCACCTCCTCGCTTCCTGCCTTTCCCACTCCATCTCCCCTTTTCCATCCTCACCTCCTCCCCGTCTCTCACCTACATTTCCCTTTTCTAGCCCTCTCTCCCTCTCTTCAGTTCCCTGTCTCCCCACCCTTTCTCCCCCTCCTCTCTGTCAGCTTCCTCCCCCATCCTCCTCCATGAGAGCATCAAGTCTCTTGCCTCCCCCTCCACCTATGGGCTGAGAACTTCTCCTTATCCATGGCCCTGACTGCTCTTTCCCCTGTAGAGTTGCCAGCCAGCCAGTACTGATAAAAGGGAGGCTGGCAATTTTAACCTGGGTACCCAGCCAGCCACATGATGCTGGGAGCCACATCCCCTTCCATTCGCGGGCCTGAGAGCAGGTTCCCACCCCATACGTGGGCACTGCCTCTCCCCCTGTCCGGGGAGAATTGCTTGGGGCTGGACCAGGAGCCACGTCCTCTTCCTCCCCCACAACAGCCATCAGTGGGGCCTGCGGAATGCACAGCTGATTCCTGCCATTAAAACTCCATCGAGACCACTCCACCAGGATAATCAAAAGTGCAGAACAGGAAAGCTGCATGGCAGTTACCATCAGGGCCGGTAGAAGCACTAGGCGATCGTCTAGGGTGCCACAGGTTTAGGGGCGACCCAGCAGCCACCTACTGCTTCCATCAGACCTGCTCAGAATTGTGAAAAATCTTTGTCCCGATTCCCAACACTGGTGGCAGCTGCAGGACCTAGGCAGTTGGACCTCCTTCTTCTAGCTCTCAAGGACCAGAAGAGGAAATGTGTTGTGGGCCCTCGTGGGCAGGAAGAAGGATGCCCAGTCGTCGTAGCTGGAAGGAGTGGCCAGAAGAAAAAACTGAGAGGGTCAATTGCAGCATCAGCCAGCCGCACTGTAGGAGACAGGCAGGTTCGGTCGGGCTGTGTGGCTGAAGAGAGGCAGCGATCGACCGGGCCAAGCAGAAGGAGAGAGGCAGCGATCGACCGGGCAAAGCAGAAGGAGAGAGGCAGCGATCGACCGGGCCACGCAGCAGGAGAGAGGCACAGATCAGCCAGGCAACGCAGCAGGAGAGAGGCACCGATCAGCCGGGCCACCAGCAGGAGAGAGGCACCAATCAGCCAGGCTGCACGGAAGGAGAAAGGCAGGATCAACCGGGCCACGCAGCAGGAAAGAGACAGTGATCGACCAGGCTGTGCAGAAGAAGAGAGGCACAGATCGGCCGGGCCATGAGCAGGAGCGAGGCACAGATTGGCCAGGCCACGCAGCAGGAGAGAGGCACCAGTCAGCCAGGCTGCACAGCAGGAAAATGGCAGGATCGGCTGGGCATGCTGCAGAAAAGAGGCAGTATCTCTGCTGAATGAGGAAGACAATGAAGGCCTCCTGATGCCATGGAAGTCCAAGAAGAAAGCTGCTGCTGCTGCCTACACCTAGGATGGAGAGTAAAAAATATATATGCGTGTGAGCATCTGTTAGTGCATGTGTATATGAGAATATATGGGGAGAGAGACCATGTGGGGGGAAAACCGAATGTTTGTGAGAGAGAGCATGTGAGGAAGAGCGAGTGTGTGGTGTGAGAGTCTGTGGGGGGAGAGAGCATTTGTGTTTGAGAGAGCATGAGGGGGAGAGAGAACATGTAGGGGAGAGAGAGAGCAAGTGTATGTGTATGTGAAAGCATATGGAGGAGAGAGCATATGTGTGTGTGTGACTAGAGCATGTGGGGGAGAGAGTGAGTGTGTGTGTGTGTATGAATATGTTTGAGTAAGCGAGTATGCCTGTGTTGGAGCGTGGCTATGTGAGAGAAAGGAGAAAGTCTTTGTATCACAGCCACTGCCTCCTCTCATTAATCCATGACAAGCTCAGGCTGAAAATCAAAAGTTCCCAGCTATGGATTGTGGGATATTTTTTATCCTTATTTATTTATTTTTTTATTATTTATTTATTTATGCATTTTAGAATTACAAATTATTGCAATCATCACATTCAAAAATTTGAGTTTACATGACTTCCTCTCAACAGTTAATTCCAATACATCATAAATGAGAAATCTTCATTATAAGAATAACTCACCATTTGTTGAGAAAAGAAACTATCCATTTTTAACAATTATCCTAAAGGAATAACATTACGCCTGAGAAATACAAGACAAATTCTATTAGGAGATTAATATAGAAAAAGAAATTACACATGTATGAAAAAAGCTCAAAATACAGCTAGTTTACTTTTTAAACCTGAACATTAGGGTCTATCGGGGATGAAGTTAGTGGTACACGTGCCTCAACAAATTGACGTAATTGATCTATCTGAGCAAAAACTATATATTTCAGTTCTTCTCTTTATAGTACATCGACACGGGTACTTTAGCAAAAAGAAAAAACCTAGGGATATAATCCTTTGTCTAAATTCCAGAAATTCACGCCTCTTTACACGTGTAACTGGTGCTAGATCTGGAAAGATCTTTACATTTAACCCACAATAAGTAATTGGGAATTTCTGGAAGTAAACCTTCATCAATTTACTTATATCTGATAATGTTATGAAAGAGACAATCAAAGTATCACTACTTAATACTTGTAAGGCGGAATTTTCCAAAAAGCTTGTAAGATTTGCTGGAATTGCCACCGCAGGAGCAGAATTTCTTTTTACAAAGGAACGTGTATTTATAGAGAGTTCATTTTTATTATTTTCCGAAAAACCAAGAATTTCTGCAAGAAACCTTTTCAATGAGACAAAAGGTATCTCACCAGCAATTTTAGGAAAGTTAACCATCCTTACATTTAAATGTCTAATATTGTTTTCTAATGTTTCTAAACATCTAGAACACATCATTTGATCTTTCATAATCATAGTATTCAAACTTTTTAAAGATTTTATGTTTTCTTCAGCCTCCCCCATTCTAACTGCAACTTCAGTTGCTTGATGTTGTATCCCCATTAACTGTTGCTGCCAGTTAGAGGTAGCTGAATCTATCTTTCCCTCTAATCTGTTAACAACAGCGCTTAATCCATTTACTAGATCCCACAATGACCCCAAAGTTACCGTCTCTGGCCTTGTATTTCTAGGCCGCACCTCTCCTGGATTTTCGAGGTAGGGGGATTGTTGTTGTTGCTCTGCAGAAGCAGATACTTCCTCCTCATCCTCTGAATCCAGTTCGGAGCTTGCTCCTCCTTTAGCCAACAAACATTCAACCTCTTCGGTAGAAGTTGCTGCTGCAGCTCCGTTGGCGCCACGTTGGGCAGGAGGCGGTCGCAAATCAGGACTTAGAGAGGCCTCTTCCTGGGGGGTCACCCGTTCCCCTTCCTGAGTGCCACCAATGGATTCCTCGGTCTTCTCTTTTACTAGCTGAGTCATAAAACTGTCAATCTCTAATTGTAGGAGCGAAGGTAAGGGTTCTGGAGGAAACACCCTCACCTTGCCTTTCCTTTTAGGAGGCATTTCAAGGAAATTGCGAGGTTGACCGTTGATTGAGCGTCTCTTATGTCAATTTCTCAGTATCTAGAGTCAGGATTTTAGGGCTTTCCCCCTTCAGTCCGCCCTAGTCTGGACTAAGCCGGACAAAGCCGTGCGCACCCCTTGGGCGCGCACGGCTTTGGCGATGCGCCGGCGGTGGTGATGCGCCGCAGGTGTGGCGTTCTTATGCCACAGTGCTCCTCCCACTCACATCCAGGCTCGGGGAGGGATGATGGTCCGGCCCTGAATCGGGGCCCAGCAATCCGGTCTCTCAGCGTCTCCGCTCAGTGCGGCGTTCTTATGCCACAGTGCTCCTCCCACTCACATCCGGGCTCGGGGAGGGATGATGGTCCGGCCCTGAATCGGGGCCCAGCAATCCGGTCTCTCCTTTTATCCTTATTTTAATTATTGAGTAGTGCTTTTTTAAATATTTTATTGGTGTTTGGTAAAGCTTTCAAAATTTGCATGTGTCTTTAATTATTGGATATTCTATTCATCAGCTGTTTTGAAATTATTTTATTTGTATGATTTTATAATTATGATTAATGATTTATATATCTTGATTTTATTGATTGTTTTATGAGGAATGGTGACATTTTTGTTTTTCCATTGTTGCGCTGTATAGAGTCTGGCGTGATGCGTTTTACAGTTCAGTTTTTGTCTGCACATTTCTATTTATACTTTGTGGCTTTATTCTGTATTTGGTGAGGGTCTGTGTTCTGCATGCAAAGACTGAGGTGAAGCAGTCTTTTAATATGTGGTTTCTCTGTAGGGATCTGTAGTAGCTTTAGCTTGGCCTGTTCTGTTTTCCTGATAGGAGGTGTATTGATATTTTAGATTCTGGTGTAATATTTGTTGTATTCTTTTTCATAGGTAGGGTTGTTATTCTTTGAGTATTGGCAAATAGTACTGTGTTGATACGGGAGGACCATGCCGAAATATATCACAATAGGTATGATGCCATATGAATTCCAAGATGCAAAGGTTTCTTGTTGGCATCACAACAGTGCATGAAATTATCACAATAACTTGTATATTAATTTTCCTCAGAATGTCATTTTTCATGTAATAATTTAAAATTGTGTATGGGGAGGGGGCGCCAGGCTGTAAGGTTTGCCTAGGGTGCCTAATACCCTTGCACCGGCCCTGGTTACCATAAACATAAAGCATCATATTTACAGCTATAGAATTGTGAAAAATTGCCCTCCCTCCATTTTGGTTTTCAGAGCCCACTGGGCCACCTATGATGGATTAAGGGAGGAGGGGGCTTCATTCATTGCAGCCAGGAGTCTTCCCAGGTTAGACCCCTCCCTCTATAAGAGCCATCATGGCCACAGGCCCCAGCAGAGCATCTCCTGTTAGAACCTGGTATGGGGGCACCCTGAACTGACTGAGATTTCCTCCTCCCGACTCCCTCATTGCTCCCACCACCACCACTTCCGGGGCCGTGAACGCTGCTACTGCAGCATCGCAGAGCCCTGCCAGTCCGAGGAACGCAAACTGGATCTGGGAAAAGAAGGCCAGGATCCTGCAGCAGTGCCACTGGGCCCCAGACTGTCCCTTGGAACCACACTATTAACGCAACAAGGCGTGCAGGGGAATTTCGTGCTGGCATGCAGACCACTGGTTCCCTGTCCAGTGTACAGAACAAACAGGCAGCTGTTCCGTGGCTTGGGGTCCTGCTTCTCAAGCGCGGTAACAGAGAGGAGGCTACGGACCAGTAAGCCTTACCTCACTGCTGGGAACATTTAATGGAGACGCTGCTGAAGGAAAATACGGTGCGCTGGAAGATCCTAGGCAGATCATGGCAAATGAATCAGACTGATTTTATTTCGATTATAGGTCAAAGGCATGCGCTGGGCGTGGTTTACTTGGATCTCAGCCAAGCTTCTGATGCTGGCCCGCACAGGAGGCTCATGAATAAAATGAGCAGCTTGAGGGTGGGCTCCAAGGCGGTGGACTGGATTACAGATTGCTTGGCTGACAGACGGCAGTGGGTTGTGGTAAACTGAACTCACTCTGAGCAGAGAAGGGAGATAAGTGGAGTGCCTCGGGGTTCGGTTCTGGGGCCGGTTCTGATCTATATGCTTGAGAGCAATTTTGCGGAAGGGGTAGAAGAAAAAGATTGTCTTTTTTTTTTTTTTGCGGACAACACCAAGATCTGCAACAGATTGGACATGCCTGAGGGGGGAGGGTACCCAGAATGATAAGTGATCTAGAAAAAGTCTGAGGCTGAGAGGTGAAGATACAATGCAAAAAGTGCAGAGTCATACATGCCGGATGCAAAAATTCAAAGGCATTGTACACGATACAGGGGTGCGGGGCGACACTGATGTGCACCGATCCAGAGAGCGACCCCGGGGTGATTGTGATGATCTCAAGGTAGAAAAGCAATGGGACAAGGTGGAGCCAGAGGGAGGCGACTGCTAGAGGGAGAGAGGCATAACCAGCAGGAAAAAGGAGGTGACAATGCCTCTGCACAGGTCCTCAGAGAGGCCTCAAAAGAGATACAGATAGGCTAGAGATGGTCCAGAAAAAGGCATATGGTATGAGACATGAGGACCCGAGCATGTATACCCTCGAGAGGAGACGTTTACAAACATGAAAGATATTAGCACATAAATAGACTATTTCCAGTGGTCAGGAAATTGTAGAGCTACAAGAAGATAGACCCAGGAACAAGATCAATAAACATTTCTTCACAGGAAGGGTGCTGGATGCATTGGATGCCTTCCCGAAGGAGGTGCTGGAGGAAAAGTAGGTGGCAGAATTCAAAAAAGCATGGCATAAATACAGAGGATCCCTTATTGGCAAAACAAAACACTGCAGTAATCCACATGGAGCAGTGAATCAACCCCAAACCGTCCGGACTGTATTGTGCTTCCAAGAAAGGCATGAGGGTAGCCTGCACGGAGCGGCAGTTACTACCCTTAACAGAAGGCTTGGGGTTAACCTGCACGGAGTGGCAGTTACTACACTTAACAGAAGGCATGGGGGTAACCTGCACAGAGCAGCAGTTACTACCCTTAACAGAAACATGGGGGTAACCTGCACAGAGCGGCAGTTACTGCCCTTAACAGAAGGTATGGGGTTAACCACGGAGTGGCAGTTACAACCCTTAACAGAAGGTATGGGGGTAGCAGAAGGTATGGAGGTAACCTGCACGGAGCGGCAGTTACTACCCTTAGCAGAAGGCATGGGGGTAACCTGCATGGAGTGGCAGTACTACCCTTAACAGAAGGCATGGGGGTAACTTGCACAGAGCGGCAGTTACAACCCTTAACATAAGGAATGGGGTAGCAGAAGGTATGGAGGTAACCTGCACGGAGCGGCAGTTACAACCCTTAACAGAAGGAATGGGGGTAGCAGAAGGTATGGAGGTAACCTGCACGGAGCGGCAGTTAGTACCCTTAGCAGAAGGCATGGGGTAACCTGCACGGAGTGGCAGTTACTACCCTTAACAGAAGGTATGGAGGTAATCTGCACGGAGCGGAGGTTACTACCCTTAACAGAAGGTATGGAGGTAATCTGCACGGAGCGGCAGTTACTACCCTTAACAGAAGGTATGGAGGTAATCTGCATGGAGCGGCAGTTACTACCCTTAGCAGAAGGTATGGAGGTAATCTGCATGGAGCGGCAGTTACTACCCTTAGCAGAAGGTATGGAGGTAATCTGCACGGAGCGGCAGTTACTACCCTTAGCAGAAGGTATGGAGGTAATCTGCACGGAGCAGCAGTTACTACCCTTAACAGAAGGTATGGAGGTAATCTGCATGGAGCGGCAGTTACTACCCTTAACAGAAGGCTTGGGGTTAACCTGCACGGAGTGGCAGTTACTACACTTAACAGAAGGCATGGGGGTAACCTGCACAGAGCAGCAGTTACTACCCTTAACAGAAACATGGGGGTAACCTGCACAGAGCGGCAGTTACTGCCCTTAACAGAAGGTATGGGGTTAACCTGCACGGAGTGGCAGTTACAACCCTTAACAGAAGGTATGGGGGTAGCAGAAGGTATGGAGGTAACCTGCACGGAGCGGCAGTTACTACCCTTAGCAGAAGGCATGGGGGTAACCTGCATGGAGTGGCAGTTACTACCCTTAACAGAAGGCATGGGGGTAACTTGCACAGAGCGGCAGTTACAACCCTTAACATAAGGAATGGGGTAGCAGAAGGTATGGAGGTAACCTGCACGGAGCGGCAGTTACAACCCTTAACAGAAGGAATGGGGGTAGCAGAAGGTATGGAGGTAACCTGCACGGAGCGGCAGTTAGTACCCTTAGCAGAAGGCATGGGGTAACCTGCACGGAGTGGCAGTTACTACCCTTAACAGAAGGTATGGAGGTAATCTGCACGGAGCGGAGGTTACTACCCTTAACAGAAGGTATGGAGGTAATCTGCACGGAGCGGCAGTTACTACCCTTAACAGAAGGTATGGAGGTAATCTGCATGGAGCGGCAGTTACTACCCTTAGCAGAAGGTATGGAGGTAATCTGCATGGAGCGGCAGTTACTACCCTTAGCAGAAGGTATGGAGGTAATCTGCACGGAGCGGCAGTTACTACCCTTAGCAGAAGGTATGGAGGTAATCTGCACGGAGCAGCAGTTACTACCCTTAACAGAAGGTATGGAGGTAATCTGCACGGAGCGGCAGTTACTACCCTTAGCAGAAGGTATGGAGGTAATCTGCACGGAGCGGAGGTTACTACCCTTAGCAGAAGGTATGGAGGTAATCTGCACGGAGCGGAGGTTACTACCCTTAACAGAAGGTATGGAGGTAATCTGCACGGAGCGGAGGTTACTACCCTTAACAGAAGGTATGGAGGTAATCTGCACGGAGCGGCAGTTACTACCCTTAACAGAAGGTATGGAGGTAATCTGCACGGAGCGGCAGTTACTACCCTTAGCAGAAGGTATGGAGGTAATCTGCACGAGCGGCAGTTACTACCCTTAGCAGAAGGTATGCAGGTAATCTGCACGGAGCGGAGGTTACTACCCTTAGCAGAAGGTATGGAGGTAATCTGCATGGAGCGGAGGTTACTACCCTTAGCAGAAGGTATGGAGGTAATCTGCATGGAGCGGCAGTTACTACCCTTAACAGAAGGTATGGAGGTAATCTGCATGGAGCGGCAGTTACTACCCTTAGCAGAAGGCATGGGGTAACCTGCACGGAGCAGCAGTTACTACCCTTAACAGAAGGTATGGAGGTAATCTGCATGGAGCGGCAGTTACTACCCTTAGCAGAAGGCATGGGGGTAACCTGCATGGAGCGGCAGATAGAACTCTAAACACTTCGCTAAGTAGATGAATAGTGTTTTCTGCTGTCATTTACTATGCTACTAATCAAGACACATAGGCTGCGAGGGAGCTGTTTGCTCTGCACTCTCTAGAACTTTCTAATATTGAAACATTTGTATTTCTGTTCAGATGGTTTGAGTATTTTTAGAACATAAGAAGTGCCACACTGGGTCAGACCAAGGTCTATCGAGCCCAGCATCCTCTCTCTGACAGTGGCCAGTCCAGGTCACAAATACTCAACAGGATCCCATATATAATTATAATTATGCAATAATTGTAAAGCCTGTTGCTAAGTTCTGTTCTCTGTAAACCGACGAGATGTTCCCAACGTTCGTCGGTATATAAAAGTTATTAAATAAATAAATAAATAAATATAGTAGATGTAATTCCTGTAACTCACTCCCAGGGACAGCAATGGCTTTCTGTGGTCTTCCTGGCTAACAATGTGTGATGGACGTTTCCTCCAGGAGTTTATCCAAACCCCTTTTAAACCCCGCTGTGCTCGTCGCCTTGATCACGACCTCTGATAACAGATTTCACAGCTTCATGGTGCTGAGAGACAAAGCACTTCCTACGATCTCTTGTGAATCTGCTGGTTGTTAGTTTCATGGAACGTCCCCTTGTTTTAGTATTACTTCAAAGAGTAAATAAAGTAAATATCTGTCCTTTATTTACCCGTTCCACTCCGCTCATGATTTTATAAACTTCTCTCATGTCCCCTCTAGCCTGAAGCGCCCTCGCCTGCGTAGCCTCTCATCATAGGAGAGATCTTCCTTCCCCTTTATCATTTTGGTCGCCCTCCTCTGCACCTTTTCTAGTTCTTCTCTGTCTTTCTTGAGATGAAGAGACCAGAGCTGCACACACTACTCAAGCTGCAGACGCACCTTGCCTCGAGACAGAGGCAAGGTGATATTTTCCATTTTATTCTTCATGCCATTTTGGATCATTCCTAATCTATTTGCTTTTGTTTTGATTGCCACTGTGCACTGAGCTGAGGATTTCAGCATATTGTCGAGATGGGCTCCAAGGTCCTTTTCCTGGATGGTGACTCTCAATAATGAATCCAGAATTGTGTTGCTATGGTTGGGATTATTTTCCCTTTGTGCTTCACTTTGCACATTAAAATTCATCTGCCATTCAGATGCCCGATCTCCTGGTTTGACAAGATCCTTCTGCAGTACGTTGCTGTTTTCACAACTTGGAATCATTTTGCATCATCCGCAGATTTGGTCAGCTCAGTCGTCCTTCCCTTTTCCAGATCATTTATGAATATGCTAAACAGCTCCGGTCCCGGTGCGATCCCCGAGGGACTCCACTAATGACCCTTCTCCATTGGTCATTTAGTCCTACTCTCTGTTTCCAGCTTTTTAATCAGTTACCAATTCACAAATGAGCAATGCCTCTTAACCTATGACTTTATAATTGGCTGAGGAGTCTCTCATGGAGACTTTGCCAGATACCTCCTGAAAATCCAAACATAGTGCATCAACTGGCTCACCTGTAAAAACATCTAAAAGATTGGTAGTACAAGCCTGCCCCTTGCTAAACCAGGTTCTCTCTTCTCCATTAAGCCAGGTCTATCTATATGGCCAGTGATTTTGTTTTTAAGAACCGCTTCTACCATTTTGCTTGGCCCCAAGATCAGACTCACCGGTTTGTAACTTCCCAGATCACCCCTGAAGCCCTTTTTAAAATTCAGGATCACATTGGCCTCCTTCCAGTCTTCAGGAATTGTGGCTTTTTTAATTGAGAGGTTGCAGATTGCTGTGCTGGTTTTATTGAACTGAAACCTCCCTCCAATAATGCTGATCTGTAGCAAATTAACCTCTGGAATTTACCCTGGGTCAGCTTTCTCGTTTATTATTAAATATTTAAACGCAAAGGAGCCTAGAGCCCAGCAAACGTCTGAAAAATGTTACTGCCAAGGAGCTGTGAATGGCGGAGTTCAAGCTTCTGAGAAGCTGTGCTGCATCCAGAGACCTTCGTTTTCAGTTTTGATTTTCTTTTTTCCCGGGAACGTATCATTGCCTGTTACAGCAAGAACAGAAACGGGAGACATGAGCGGAAGAACGTGACTCCTCATTGTTCCAGGCAAATGTCACTTTTTGTTCTGATGCGTTGCCAGGAAAAGTAGAAGAAAATCTGTAAGCGCAGGTCTGTGGGTGCTTCGCAGAAATGGCTTATCCCAAGCTTTCTTCCGTTTTCTTAACTGTTGTTGCCTCCATCGCCTTTCCTAGAGGGACGTTTCCTACATCCCTGAAAAAGTATTCCCTGATGTTGCTCCTTGGAGCCTCCTGTCGTGACCCCTTGTTCTAGCCTAGAAGATTGTACCCATTGGAAAGAGGTTTGCCTCTTGTGAAGAAAACAGAAGCCCCCAGCAGAGAACCCCTTCTGGTTACTGATTTATGCTTCTGCTAGGATCAGAGGGGGCCGCTCGTAGTGCACGGGCGGGCATTATAATTCTACAGGAAAAGGATGTTTGCATGATGGCGTCTGGGCTTCATGGACTCCCCTGGAAGGAGGAAATTGGTACAGGTTTAGCTTTGTGCGGTGTTTTTTGCTTTTTTTTTTTTTTCTGTGGGTCTTGTTCCCTGCCTGAAGTTGCAGGAAATTAAATCCTTCAGTAAAGGATGTACTGTTTTTAAATTTGTGCAAACTGACCTACAGGCCTTTTGCAGTCTTTTTGACTAAAACTTAACTCTGGCCCTTGGTCATGTTCCCTTTTATTTGCATGGGTGAGCTTGTGATCCATCTGTAGTTATAGCTGTGAAGAGGCTGGCTGTTCAGCGCCTGCAGATCCGGACAAGCAAGCTATTCAAATTAGTCTTGTTCTTGGAACATATGCATGCAAATCCATCTAATAAATATTCTATTACTACTGCTTATCATTTCTAAGCTCTACTATTTATATGCAGCACAATACAGATACACATAAGAAACAGTCCCTGCTCCCTGGAGTTTACAATCGAGTCAAGACACACAGACAAGATAAAAAAGACGCTTCAGAAAATGTTTATTACA
The DNA here is from genome assembly GCF_901001135.1 of Rhinatrema bivittatum. NCBI lineage: Eukaryota > Metazoa > Chordata > Amphibia > Gymnophiona > Rhinatrematidae > Rhinatrema > Rhinatrema bivittatum. Next base: position 42,371 of record NW_021821535.1, read on the forward strand.
GTAAAGATGGTGAAAATTGACAAGGCCAGGGTTTAAGATAGAAAAACAGCTCGAAAAGAAGGATTTTTAGGGGAGACTTAAATATGGCCAGATAGGAAGCATGACACACACACTCAGGAAGTCTATTCCAGGCGTATGGCACAGTGGGGTGGAAAGCACAGAGTCGAGAGGTGGTAGAAGTGGAGAAGGGCAAAGATAAGAGTGACGTGCCTGATGAGCGGCATTCATAAGGAAGGATGTAGGGAGAGGTAATGAGGAGATAGAGTGAATGCATTTGTAGGTGACTAAGAGAAGTTTGAACTATATGCGGAAGTGGATGGCGAGCCAATGTACTGACTTGAGAAGAAGGGTTATAGTGGTACAGGAGGAAGATAAGTTGGATAGACTGTACTGGAGACAGATGATTCAGTGGGAGACCTGTGATGAGAAAGTGGGTAAGGGTTTTGGTAGCGTGTTCAGAAGGAAGAAACAGATTTTGGTGATGCTGTTATAGAAGAAGAAATGATACAGTTGTGAGCAAATGTTCAGGCACTTCAAGGAATCTCTAGGTGAACTGAAGCTGACCCAGCCTCTGCATGGTACAAAGTTTAATACATAGAAATGGAAGGTGGAAGGCCAAATCACCAGTCTAGAAGAGCATAGAGAGACTTGGAGAATAACTTCAATGTCCAAGCAGTTTCACACTATTCAAAAATGGTTATTTAATGATTTAAAAAAAAACATAGACTTTTGTAGTCAAATGAACAGTTGTTAGGCCAAAAAGTTGTCTGACTCGTTAGGCCTTCAATTAATCAGGTGAAGACATGTTACTGTGGAAAACATATTTTGACTCTTCTATCCTCTCAGCCTGGTCTTATTGCTCTATTTCCTTTCAATAACCACGGGCTCCTCAAAACTGTTGTCTAGTATTTAAAAACATAGATAATTCACTCTTGCAAACCAGGGAAAGGCTATAAAAAAGTCTTGCAATGCTTCCAGCTAGAAACTTCAACCATCAGAAACATTGTTATTATATGAAGATTAAATGGAACTATTGAAGTAATGGCAAGATCTGAAAGACCAGAAAAATCTCTGATAGAACTGCCCGAAAACTAGTAAGATCTGCAAAACAAAGACCAGAGATCACTACAAACAACCTACTGAAATGTTTAACTAATGCTGGAGTAGTAGTCCACAGGTCCACAGAACAGTTTTGGTTACACAACTATGATCTGCCTGGGAAAGTTATCCAAAGGAAATCTTTTCTATGACCCCTATCTCAAAAGTCATCAACTAAACTATGTAAAACAAAATCTTGATAAACCTGAAACTTTTTGGAACCAAGTGCCTTGGACTAATGAAATAAAAATTGAACTGTTTGGCCACAACTACACAAGATACTGTAACATCATTTTTTAACAATGCTTCTGACAGTTGAAATTGCTAGCTGGAAGTGTTTAGAGATTTTTTTTATAGCCTTTTCCTGCTTTTTATCCCCCCCATTCTTCTTTTATGTGACCTCTCAACTCTGTTTCTACCACTACCCTCCATCTCTGTCCAAAATATGTCCAAAATCTGTGCTGGTTCCAGTTATCTCCATTGGTAGGTAGTTTCAGGCCTTGCAGTCTTCCTCTTTGATTCTTACAAGATCAGCATTCAGGCACCCCTTCCGTATCTTACTACCAAATTTTGTAATAATCCACATAATCATCAAAATTTGTGATTGCTGAAAACATCTATCTTTTTTTAACCATGGTCACTCTGTGCCTTTTGAAATTCTGATGCAGTAGTACCCCTGCTATTTAAGGACCTGATTTACTAAGATTTTATTTCCATAGTAACCGATTGGCAGAAATGCCTTAGTAAATCAGGCTGTAGGGTTGTAACCACTACTCCGAGCAGGTTATGCCAGGGTTGAAAGCATGACCACTTCGTGCAGGTCACCCCAGTCTTGTCGGAAGCCAGTCAGAGTACTGCTCACTGCCCACTGCTTACATTGACTATGGGCAAGTCATCTGAGATGATTACTCTGAAGTTTCTTTTTTGTTTGACTGTTTCCAGTTCTAGTCCTTTGAATTGTTAAGTGGCTAATGGATTTTTGTACACCCAAATGCATAATTTTATCATTTTTAGCATTAAACCTAATTTTTCAAACCCTTTACTAGTCTTCCAGGTTTGTTCAAATCCCCTCATTTTTCCTGCCCCTTCCAGCATGACTGCGATGGCACAGATTTCTGTGTATCATCTGTAGACAAGCATAGTTTCCTCTCAACTTCCTCGGGAATGTTGCTCATAAGGATATTGAAAAGAAGTGGTCCTATTACCAAACCTTAGAGAACGCCACTAGTGTCTTTGCCTTCACCAGAATGGACTCCATTTACCACTACTCTCTGTGATCTGATACTCTTCTGGGTAGTGGAGGAGTAGCTTAGTGGTTAGAGTAGTTGAATGAGAAGCAGGGAAGCCTGCATTCAAATCCCACTTTGCCACTTGTGATCTTGGCCAAGCCACTTTGTCCTCTATTGCCCTATCTACTAGCATTTTCCCATAGATACAAAATGGGAGAACAACCTTTAGAAAATAACCCTTAGATTGTAAGCCCTCTGGGCAAGGACCTACCTACTGAATATGAATTGTACCATGCCTTGAGGGTGGGTTTGAAAAGGTGAGAAATTAACTCCAAATCCCAATCCTCAGCCAATTTATAGCTCTATTCTATTTAAAAGTATTTATCACTCATTCCATCCAAAAGTACTGAGCGAGGTACAAAACATAAACATCATAGACCTAACAAAATAACATCACTACATCTCAAACTGACATAAAACTTTGTGGCCAACTCCCATACTATCTAGCTTGCTACTTCTCTTCTGTACAGAACAGTATCAGAAGCCTAAGTGAAGTCCAGATAGGCAACATCTGTTTACCTCCTGTTATGTTCGGTGGCTCACGGGTTGCCCCATGGACTACTGTTCCTATCTCTGGACCTGGCCCCAGAAATGTGATGGGATGCCACTAATGCGCGGTGGACGATGCCACTCCTGCACGCCTCCATGCCAAGCCTAACCATTCTCTCTCTTTGCGGTGAAAGGCCGCTGATGACTCCTGCGCAGTGCGCCCTCCCATCTCTGCCCTACAGTTAAAGGGACTGCTGCGGGAAGACCCTGTGGCTCCTATTGATGACATCAGCACCTAAGCCCTATAAGAGGACAACGCTCGAGTCCTTCCTTGACTTGGCAACAGGTCAGCCTGCTTCATTGACTAGTGTGAGTTGCCAGCGTTTTATTCTTTAGTTCCAGCTCGTCTTTGACCCCAGGGTCCCTGTTCCTTCTTCAGTTCTTGTATGTGTCACTCACCTGCCTCTTTTCTCCTTGTCTTCCTATCCTGTCTATCCATCCTTCTTCCCTTCGGACAGATACCAGTACATGACCTTGGCCTGATTCCTGGACATCCTTGCTTGCCGCCAACCCCTGAGCATTGCCTGTCTCCAGGGTATCCTCGAATGCTGACCCCAGCCTGCCTCAGTATACGCCTTGTTTCCGTCCACTCTGACCCTGCTACATCAAAGAAACTCCGTCATCTGCAGAGGCCCCCTCCTAAGACCTGCCAGCTCCGGCACCCATAGGCTCAACCTGAGGGGAATGAGGACTAGTAAAGGCGAAGCTCCAGTTGGGTCTCTATCTCATCTGACCCACTTGTCGACAGTGGGGACCTGTAGGGTTTCTCCCTGCAGGTTGCGCCAACTCCACCTCAGCACTAGAGTCAACGCTCACAACACCTCCAGATGAATCCAGCACTGTTGTCATCTTATCACAGTATTCAGTCAGATTTGTCTGGCACTCCCTTTATGATACGTGTTGCCTGGCATCCTCCACTCTGCTTGTTTCATGGTGCTGTATTATCTTGTTCTTTCCCCACTACTGAAGTTAGACTAAGAGAATCTGCACTTATCCGCATCCTCCTTGCCCTTACTTTTGTGCAGCGAGGCTGCATCTGTTCTCCTCCAGTCCCTTGCAACCTCCCTGTCTTCAAGAGCAAGTCGCATGAGTTCTGAAGGGTTCTGTCAGCGCATTCTTGAGCTGGTTTTAGTATCCCAGGGCCTGTGTCCTAATCCACTCTTATTTCTGTAAGTTTTTTCTCCATAATTTGGTTTCTAATTATTTCACATTTTTCAAAGCCGTTTCCCCACCTTAGATCCATAACCTTCCCCTTCGTCTGTAGGTTCTGAGCAAAATAAACTTCTTTAAAATTTCCATTTTTTGGTTGTCCCCAATTTATCTTACTCATTCCCCCCTTTGGTGTTTTCGCCTCTCCCTTAAATAATTTAATGAAAGATTTATCGCCGCTTCCATATCAGTTGGGCGGTGTTCTTCCCCAATTAGACATTTGCTCTTCTAACTCCTTGGCCTAACACGGCAAAAAGGGAAGGCCCCCCCGTGTGCTGCGAATGGCACTCCAGGCCTTCATCTTTGCTGCAAACAGAGCACGCGTCCCGCGGCATGCCACTGAGAGAGAATGTGTGAGTGAGAGAGGGGAGGGTAACGGAGAGCATAGTTGGTGAGGGGGGGATGGGGAAGGTGAGAGAGAGCAGAAGGGGTGTGAGAGAGAGCCATGGTTGGTGAGGGGAGGGGTGGGGAAAGTGAGAGAGAGCAGGAGGGTGTGAGAGAGAGCATGGGAGGTAAGAGAGGGTGGGTGCGGGGATGCTTGAGTGTGGGTTTCAGAGAGAGGGAGCTTATATGAGGGGAAGGGGATGCCGGTGAGAGAGATTGTGTGTGTGTGAGAGGCGAGGGGTGTGGGGGAGGGTAAGAGACAGCTTGGTTGGTAAGAGGGGGAGTGGGGGGGATGCTTGTAGGTTTCAGAGAGGGAGCCTATGTGAGGGGAGGGGAGAGTGACAGAATAGGAGGGTGAGAGAGCATGGGAGGTAAAAGAAGGGGGCTGGGGGGGGGGGGGTCCTTGAGTGTGGGTGCCAGAGAGAGGGAGCCTATATGAGGAGATTGTGAAGGAGTGTGTATGTTTTGTGAGATTGGCAGCTGGTGTGTATGAAAAAGGCATTGTGTGTAAGTGAGGTGCTAGTCTGTGTGAAGGGATTGTGTATGTGTGAGAGACAGAGCCTGTGTGAAGGGGTGCGTGAGAGAGAGACATAGGTAGCCTGTGAGAGGATGTATGTGTGAGAGAGAAAGGGAGCTTGTGTGGGTGTGTATGCAAAGAGAGGGCCTTGTATGAGGGGATGTGTATGTGAGAGAGAATGAGGGAGGCTGTATGAGGGTGTGTGTATGTGCACTAGAGAGAGGGAGCATGTGTGTGAGAGAGGAAGGGACAGAGGGAGCCTGTGTGAGGGACAGTACTGAGAACGGGGTCAAACTCTGGGAGTGGCAATAGAGTGGAAGGGGTGAGCCTAGAGGTGAAGGGGAGAGATATTGGCAGGTGGAGGAGTTGGGGCCTGAGAGGGCAAAGTGACCAGGGAGTAGGGAGAGCGAGTGGAAGGGACACTCTTACAGAAGGGACAGAATTTCTAGGGAAATTCTGCTCAAAATATTTAAAATTCTGCAACTTTAAGTAATAACTTTTTTCTGTAATGTAATTACTTAAAGACTAAATTTATAAACCCAAACAATATAACATGAAAAAATTATGAATTCAAAAAGAGACCTGTTATATGGATGTCAATAATCTGAGTGTACACTCAGATTATTGACATCCATATAACAGGTCTCTTTTTGAATTCATTACTTAAAGACTGTCATGTAAATTGTATTATTTTGACCAATATAAAGTTTGCAAAATTTTCAGTTTTGTGCGCAGAATTTTCAGTTTTTGTTCGCAGAATTTTAAATTTTTTTGCGCAGAATTCCCCCAGGAGTAATGCATAGGGAGAACATGTGGGTGAATGTAAGTGTGTGTATGTGATTGAATGTGTCTGTGAGTGTGATTAAGAGTATGTATGTGTTTGTGATTGAAAGACCATGTGTCTGTGGGTAAGAGAGGAGAAAGTTTTTGTGCAACACCACCCCAGCCACCATTAATTAATGACAATCTGAGGGCTTCTGGAAATCAAAAATTCCCAGGTATGAAGAGAGGGTAATTTGTTTTATCCTTATTAGTTTTAATTATTTTTTGCTTTATTTGCTATTATTTGATGCTTACTGTATTGAAATATTTTATTGTTATTTGGTAAATTTTTATGATTCTTAATTTTTGGATGCTATTCTATTCGTCAGCTGTTTTGAAATATTTATTCTTTTGATTATGATTAATGATTTATATTTCTTGATTTTATTGTTTGATGTAAGGCATGGTGATGTTTCTGTTTTTCCATTGTTGCACTGCATACAAAACTGGCTTCTTGCAGTTTCCAGTTCATTTTTGTGTGCACATTTCTTTTTCTCTTTCTATTTTCTGGTCTCTTTATTCTGTATTTGGTGAGGGTCTGTCTGTGCTTTGCATATGTAACCGAGATGAGAATTCTGCTAGCATGTTGTTTCTGTGTAGGGGTCTATAACAGCTTAGCTTGCTGTGTTTTCCTAATAGGAGGTGTATTGTTATTTTAGGGCATGTTGAATTTTTGACGTTACATTTTTATAGTTAGGATGATTACTGTTTGAGTGCTGGCTTTTAATGCTGTTTTGGTATGGGAGGTTTATTACATTGTAATTGTAATTCCATTTATCTTGGCTTTCTGAGGGCCAAGCCCAAACCCAACATGCATATGGGTTCCAATTTCTTCTTTACAAGGTTTTTTGGTTTGCACCACATCAGTGCATGAAAATATTTATTTATTTATTTATTTATTTTTATAGCATTTATATACCGGGAGTTCCTGTATAATATACATATCACCCCAGTTTACAAGGAACAAGAACTAACAAGAATATGTTGTTGTAAATAATATTTTACCTCAAAAGACTGTACTTTGTCCTTTTTAATGTAAAATTTGTTATTATAAATGCAATTTAAAAAAAAAAAAAAAGATGTGTGGGGGCGGGTGCGGGCTACACCTGGGCGGGGGCAGCAAGCTATATGCTTCGCCTAGGACGCCTGTCACCCTTGCATCTGGTGAGGGGATCCTGCTGGCATGTAATGTCTGGCTTGCTCTGTTTTTTCAGTGGACGGTGTGTTTGGTGCTCTAGGGCCTATAATAATCTTTGCAGTGCTGCGTCTTCCCAGGTACAGTTGCTGCAGTTTGAGTCTTGGGAGTTTGTTTGGCTTGGCAGGTTGTCTGGACAGGTTACAAGTGTCTTTTTAAAAAGGTTTTGTGTTGCTTCACAAAGTTCCTGGCAGTGGAGGTGTGTTTGTGACACCAGAATTTGAATTTAAAAATGTTTTGTTTTCTTTTGTTTGATGACTGGACGGCCTGTTTCTTGGAGAGTGTATCTCTTTTGGATACCTTAGCAGGGTTACCTTAACCCATCCCATCCCTTACCTGAACGATGGCATCAGTTACTGATTAAAATAAGGCTCTGCCCCTCTCTGGGCCGCCAGTACTCTGAACCACCTCCCGCAGCCTGCCATCCTCATCAGAGAGCGGCTCCATGTCCTGCCTGCTAGCAGGTCGCAGGAGACCTTGGATGATGTCAGGCTGGGGAGGTCGCATGGCAGGAGTCACCTACGCCCCTGCCAGTCAGGGCTGGGAGTACTCCGCCCCCAGCTCTGGGCACTTGGGCCTGCATTTCACAGTTTGTTTCTCTTTTATATTCTACTCTCGGGAACGCCGAAGATAAGCATGAATAGGAAAGCTGACAACAATTAATGCTCTCTCCCTTTCTTATAGACTTATCTTTTTTTTTTTTCTGGCAGATGCAGAATTGAATACTTAATATCTGGAACAAGCTTTTTACAGTATTAAAATGTAATTTATTTTGCAATAGGCCATTTGTTTTCTTTGATGCAGACATATGTTTTCTACTCTTTGTAATCTCCCTGAATCCCTCCTTAGAACTCCACTCATTCTTCCTCTCCTCTCCCCTCTCCCCTCTCCATTGCCCCATGCATCCCCTCCATAAGAAGCTAAACCTCTGGTATCTGATTCCAGACACAGTTCGGTGGTAGGAGGGGCCCTATTGCTTTGAAAGGATTTTGTAAAGAAAGCTGCATTATGAGGGCTATGTCCCTCAGAGAAAGCGAAAATAACTCTGTGTTATAGGGGTCCTTTTCTGCAGTCAGAATGCACCTTCCCTACAATGCTGCATCCTAGGGCATCAGTTCTTTCAGAGTTAGTCTCTATGATGCTGACTCATTGGCTCATGTCCCCCAGAGCCTCTCACTGTATCACGGCAGCCTGGAGTCATTTCCCCCAGAGCCTCTCACTGTATCACGCAGCTGGAGTCATTTCCCCCAGAGCCTCTCACTGTATCACGGCAGCTGGAGTCATTTCCCCCAGAGCCTCTCACTGTATTCACGGCAGCCTGGAGTCATTTCCCCACGAGCCTCAACTCACTTGTATCACGGCAGCCTGGAGTCATTTCCCCCAGAGCTCTCACTGTATCACGGCAGACCTGGAGTCATTTCCCCAGAGCCTCTCACTGTATCACGGCAGCTGGAGTCATTTCCCCCAGAGCCTCTCACTGTATCACGGCAGCCTGGAGTCATTTCCCCCAGAGCCTCTCACTGTATCACGGCCAGCATGGAGTCATTTCCCCCAGAGCCTCTCACTGTATCACGGCAGCCTGGAGTCATTCCCCAGAGCCTCTCACTGTATCACGGCAGCCTGGAGTCATTTCCCCCAGAGCCTCTCACGGTATCACGGCAGCCTGGAGTCATTTCCCCCAGAGCCTCTCACTGTATCACGGCAGCCTGGAGTCATTTCCCCCAGAGCCTCTCACTGTATCACTGGCAGCCTGGAGTCATTTCCCCCAGAGCCTCTCACTGTATCACGGCAGCCTGGAGTCATTTCCCCCAGAGCCTCTCACTGTATCACGGCAGCCTGGAGTCCATTTCCCCAGAGCCTCTCACTGTATCACGGCAGCCTGGAGTCATTTCCCCCAGAGCCTCTCACTGTATCACGGCAGCCGTGGAGTCATTTCCCCCAGAGCCTCTCACTGTATCACGGCAGCCGTGGAGTCATTTCCCCCCAGAGCCTCTCACTGTATCACGGCAGCCTGGAGTCATTTCCCCAAGAGCCTCTCACTTGTATCCACGGCAGCCTGGAGTCATTTCCTTCCCCAGAGCTCTCACTGTATCACGGCAGCCTGGAGTCATTTCCCCCAGAGCCTCTCACTGTATGATAGCAGCCTGGAGTCATTTCACCCAGAGCCTCTCACTGTACCACAACAGCCTGGAGTCATTTCCCCCAGAGCCTCTCACTGTATCACGGCAGCCTGGGTCATTTCCCCCAGAGCCTCTCACTGTACCACAACAGCCTGGAGTCATTTCCCCCAGAGCCTCTCACTGTATCACGGCAGCCTGGAGTCATTTCCCCCAGAGCCTCTCACTGTATCATGGCAGCCTGGAGTCATTTCCCCAGAGCCTCTCACTGTATCACGGCAGCCTGGAGTCATTTCCCCAGAGCCTCTCACTGTATCACGGCAGCCTGGAGTCATTTCCCCCAGAGCCTCTCACTGTACCACGGCAGCCTGGAGTCATTTCCCCCAGAGCCTCTCACTGTATCACGGCAGCGTGGAGTCATTTCCCCAGAGCCTCTCACTGTACCACGGCAGCCTGGAGTCATTTCCCCCAGAGCCTCTCACTGTATCACGGCAGCGTGGAGTCATTTCCCCAGAGCCTCTCACTGTACCATGGCAGCCTGGAGTCATTTCCCCCAGAGCCTCTCACTGTATCACGGCAGCGTGGAGTCATTTCCCCCAGAGCCTCTCACTGTATCACAGCAGCCTGGAGTCATTTCCCCAGAGCCTCTCATTGTACCACGGCAGCCTGGGGTCATTTCCCCCAGAGCCTCTCACTGTATCACGGCAGCCTGGAGTCATTTCCCCCAGAGCCTCTCACTGTATCACGGCAGCCTGGAGTCATTTCCCCCAGAGCCTCTCACTGTATCACGGCAGCCTGGAGTCATTTCCCCCAGAGCCTCTCACTGTACCACGGCAGCCTGGAGTCATTTCCCCCAGAGCCTCTCACTGTATCACGGCAGCCTGGAGTCATTTCCCCAGAGCCTCTCACTGTATCACGGCAGCCTGGAGTCATTTCCCCCAGAGCCTCTCACTGTATCACGGCAGCCTGGAGTCATTTCCCCAGAGCCTCTCACTGTATCACGGCAGCCTGGAGTCATTTCCCCCAGAGCCTCTCACTGTATCACGGCAGCCTGGAGTCATTTCCCCCAGAGCCTCTCACTGTATCACGGCAAGCCTGGAGTCATTTCCCCCAGAGCCTCTCACTGTACTCACGGCAGCCTGGAGTCATTTCCCCCAGAGCCTCTCACCTGTATCACGGCAGCCTGGGTCCATTTCCTCCCCAGAGCCTCTCACTGTATCACGGCACGGCAGCCTGGAGTCATTTCCCCCAGAGCCTCTCACTGTATCCACGGCAGCCTGGAGTCATTTCCCCCAGAGCCTCTCACTGTATCACGGCAGCCTGGAGTCATTTTCCCCCAGAGCCTCTCACTGTATCACGGCAGCCTGGAGTCATTTCCCCCAGAGCCTCTCACTGTATCCACGGCAGCCTGGAGTCATTTCCCCCAGAGCCTCTCACTGTTATCACGGCAGCCTGGAGTCATTTCCCCCCCAGAGCCTCTCACTGTATCACGGCAGCCTGGAGTCATTTCCCCAGAGCCTCTCACTGTATCACGGCAGCCTGGAGTCATTTCCCCCAGAGCCTCTCACTGTATCACGGCAGCGTGGAGTCATTTCCCCCAGAGCCTCTCACTGTATCACGGCAGCCTGGAGTCATTTCCCCCAGAGCCTCTCACTGTATCACGGCAGCCTGGAGTCATTTCCCCAGAGCCTCTCACTGTATCACGGCAGCGTGGAGTCATTTCCCCCAGAGCCTCTCACTGTACCACAACAGCCTGGAGTAATTTCCCCCAGAGCCTCTCACTGTATCACGGCAGCCTGGGGTCATTTCCCCCAGAGCCTCTCACTGTATCATGGCAGCCTGGAGTCATTTTCCCCAGAGCCTCTCACTGTATCACGGCAGCCTGGAGTCATTTCCCCCAGAGCCTCTCACTGTATCACGGCAGCCTGGAGTCATTTCCCCCAGAGCCTCTCACTGTATCACGGCAGCCTGGAGTCATTTCCCCCAGAGCCTCTCACTGTATCACGGCAGCTGGAGTCATTTCCCCAGAGCCTCTCACTGTATCACGGCAGCCTGGGTCATTTCCCCCAGAGCCTCTCACTGTATCAGCAGCCTGGAGTCATTTCCCCCAGAGCCTCTCACTGTATCACGGCAGCCTGGGTCATTTCCCCCAGAGCCTCTCACTGTATCACGGCAGCCTGGAGTCATTTCCCCAGAGCCTCTCACTGTATCACGGCAGCGTGGAGTCATTTCCCCCAGAGCCTCTCACTGTATCACGGCAGCCTGGAGTCATTTCCCCCAGAGCCTCTCACTGTACCACGGCAGCCTGGAGTCATTTCCCCCAGAGCCTCTCACTGTATCACGGCAGCGTGGAGTCATTTCCCCAGAGCCTCTCACTGTACCACGGCAGCCTGGAGTCATTTCCCCAAGAGCCTCTCACTGTATCACGGCAGCTGGAGTCATTTCCCCCAGAGCCTCTCACTGTATCACAGCAGCCTGGAGTCATTTCCCCCAGAGCCTCTCACTGTATCACGGCAGCCTGGGTCATTTCCCCCAGAGCCTCTCACTGTATCACGGCAGCCTGGAGTCATTTCCCCAGAGCCTCTCACTGTATCACGGCAGCCTGGAGTCATTTCCCCCAGAGCCTCTCACTGTATCACGGCAGCCTGGAGTCATTTCCCCCAGAGCCTCTCACTGTATCACGGCAGCCTGGAGTCATTTCCCCCAGAGCCTCTCACTGTATCACGGCAGCCTGGAGTCATTTCCCCCAGAGCCTCTCACTGTATCACGGCAGCCTGGAGTCATTCCCCCCAGAGCCTCTCACTGTACCACGGCAGCCTGGAGTCATTTCCCCCAGAGCCTCTCACTGTATCACGGCAGCCTGGAGTCATTCCCCCAGAGCCTCTCACTGTATCACGGCAGCCTGGAGTCATTTCCCCCAGAGCCTCTCACTGTATCACGGCAGCCTGGAGTCATTTCCCCAGAGCCTCTCACTGTATCACGGCAGCCTGGAGTCATTTCCCCCAGAGCCTCTCACTGTATCACGGCAGCCTGGAGTCATTTCCCCCAGAGCCTCTCACTGTATCACGGCAGCCTGGGTCATTTCCCCCAGAGCCTCTCACTGTATCACGGCAGCCTGGAGTCATTTCCCCCAGAGCCTCTCACTGTATCACGGCAGCCTGGAGTCATTTCCCCCAGAGCCTCTCACTGTATCACGGCAGCCTGGGTCATTTCCCCCAGAGCCTCTCACTGTATCACGGCAGCTGGAGTCATTTCCCCCAGAGCCTCTCTGTATCACGGCAGCCTGGAGTCATTTCCCCCAGAGCCTCTCACTGTATCACGGCAGCCTGGAGTCATTTCCCCCAGAGCCTCTCACTGTATCACGGCAGCCTGGGTCATTTCCCCCAGAGCCTCTCACTGTATCACGGCAGCGTGGAGTCATTTCCCCCAGAGCCTCTCACTGTATCACGGCAGGTGAGTCATTTCCCCCAGAGCCTCTCACTGTATCATAGCAGCTGGAGTCATTTCCCCCAGAGCCTCTCACTGTACCACGGCAGCGTGGAGTCATTTCCCCCAGAGCCTCTCACTGTATCACGGCAGCCTGGAGTCATTTCCCCCAGAGCCTCTCACTGTATCACGGCAGCTGGAGTCATTTCCCCAGAGCCTCTCACTGTATCACGGCTGGAGTCATTTCCCCCAGAGCCTCTCACTGTATCACGGCAGCTGGGAGTCATTTCCCCAGAGCCTCTCACTGTATCACGGCAGCTGGAGTCATTTCCCCCAGAGCCTCTCACTGTATCACGGCAGCCTGGAGTCATTTCCCCAGAGCCTCTCACTGTATCATAGCAGCTGGGGTCATTTCCCCCAGAGCCTCTCACTGTATCACGGCAGCCTGGAGTCATTTCCCCCAGAGCCTCTCACTGTATCACGGCAGCTGGAGTCATTTCCCCCAGAGCCTCTCACTGTATCACGGCAGCCTGGAGTCATTTCCCCCAGAGCCTCTCACTGTATCACGGCAGCCTGGAGTCATTTCCCCCAGAGCCTCTCACTGTATCACGGCAGCGTGGAGTCATTTCCCCCAGAGCCTCTCACTGTATCACGGCAGCCTGGAGTCATTTCCCCCAGAGCCTCTCACTGTTACCACTAGCAGCCTGGAGTCATTTCCCCAAGAGCCTCTCACTGTATCACGGCAGCATGGAGTCATTTCCCCCAGAGCCTCTCACCTGTATCACGGCAGCCTGGAGTCATTTCCCCCAGAGAGTAATAGTGTAAGCGGGAGGAGATAAGAGAGTGGAAAGGGTTCTGGTAGTGTGTTCAGTAAGGAACGGATGGATTTTGCAATGTTATAAAGAAAGAAATGACACGTTTTAGCAGTGTTCTGGATATGATATAGAAGGAGAGATAGTAGTGGAAGAGGACTCCAAAGTTACGGGCTGATGGGACAGGAATGACGACCATGTAATCCACAGAAACAGAGAAAGGAGGAAGGGGGAGGTGGACTTGGAAGGAAAGATAAGGAGCTGCGTCTGGGCCGTGCTGAGTTTAAGGTGCCGGCGGGGCAGCAGTGTCAGGCAGGCAGGCCGAGAACCGGCACTGGATTTCTGGTGAAACTAGCTAGGGTTTCTCCCTCACTTTAGACATCCTTCCAGTAGCCCAGTCATTGCAGTGATAGTCCGTGGCCAGGGGACACAGTCTGTGGGCTCATGCTGGGACCCGGCATGCACAATATTGTTGTCGCTGCCAAGCGAGAGCCGAAATGCCCCTCCCCCAATCTCCGGCGAGGTTGTGAGTGCCGGAGCTTCCCCTGCAACAATACCAGCCCTGGCCTTGCCTCGAAGCAGAAGCCCGGGCCGGGAACAGAACCCAGTGCTTCTGCATGGCAGTGCACAGCAACAGACCGGAGTCATTGTCAGCGCTGTATCATGAGGGTCAGTTTCTACGCAGCCGGTCGCCATTCATTTTGCATCACAGGGTTCTTTATCCCCACAGTCTCCCTAACACTGATCCTAGATGGGCCTGGGTGCTGCTTCCCCCACCCCCCACCCTCCTTAGTATCACGCGACTCAACTGTCCAAGCACCTCTGTGGATGTGAGTGCCACTCCAGCAGGCCCAGCAGTCGGGGCCCGACTTCCTGTTAGCGTGCGTGTGCGACTGGTGCTCGTGGATGGAGCTCACCCCCTCATTCCCTTCTCCTTCATCTCTCTGTGTTGTCAGGCTACTACATGTTCATTGAAGCCTCCCGGCCGCGGCTGCAAGGAGACAGGGCGCGGCTGATCAGCCCCCCGATTAACGTCACCGCCAAATCTCCATCCTACAGGACCTTCTACTGCGTCTCCTTCTACTACCACATGTACGGCAAGCACATCGGTGAGTGCCTCGGGGCTTCGCGCCGCACCCTTTTCCTGACCCCTAGCCTAGAAAGAGTTTACAGCACGAGGCCCACGTTAGTCCTGGGGGGGGCTGGGGGACTCTCCCTTCTGGGGTAACTGGTGCTGCATTAAATGGATGGGAACAGAGTTTTGGTAGCTACGCCAGGTTGAAGTTCAAATGCCCATGAAAGTGAATGAACAGTTTGAATGGAACGGGGAGGGAAGCCAGACTGAAACCGGCGGGCCAGTCCAGGAGTACGGGGTTTGTGCATGGGGGGGTTTAAGTTTGCTGGGAGGCCAGCGCTCGTCATGGGGCCGTTTCCTGCATTCTGCCTCCCATCCCAGCGCATTGTGGCTCTTCTGAATATTTCACCAATCCAAGGAGGCGAGCTCTCGGCTGAGCACAGCTCACAGAATACAAAATGATGACAGTGTTAGCAGATCAACAAGACACAGACTTTACATCAGTCAAACAGAAAGCAGAGGAGGTCCACATTCAAAGGACTTGCCCAGCTAACTTTGGGAGTACTGGGGCTTAAAGTACCCCTACCTGTTAAGCAGGTACATTTTGCATGAGCAAATTGTTGTCCGCACAGATATTACCGCCCTTAACATAAGGCTTGGGTGTAACCTGCACGGAGCGGCGGTTACTGCCATAAGATAGCAAGCTGGGCAGGCTGGCTGGACCATTTGTTCTTTCCCTGCCATCGTTACTATCTTATGTTACTGTGTTATGTCACCTGCCAGAAAGAGGTGCAGCTGGAGGCTTTTCTTTACCCAGGTGGCCCGATATTCAGCGCTGCAGGTAAGTATGGTCAGGGAGAAAGGCTGACCTCGGGTTATTTGCAGAATTTGCCTGCCTGCTAGCTCTTGAATATGGTCCTCCCAGGCTGGGTCAGTCTGCTCTCAGCAGTGTTAAACATTAAGGACAGGGGCTGTGTAGAGGCAGCACTGGGAGATGATTTTTGGGGTGTGCTTGGCTCGGCAGGTGTGCAACAACTGGCAGAAGGCAATTCATTAGTGCTCTGAGAGCAGTGATATCTCTCAGGCCGATTCAGTAAAATGCGCGGGAGAGCCAGCGCTCCGAGAGCGAGCGCCCGCTCTCCGACGCGCGCAGGCCACTCTCCTAGGCGCGCGATTCTGTATGCAAATGAGCGCCCTATTCGTTTCGGGGGGGATTGGACGCACGTTTTCCACGCACTATTACTACTCCTTACTGTATAAGGGGTAGGTAATAACAGCGTGGAAAACGCACGTCCAAATGGGGGCTAACGGTGCGCTTGGCCTGAGTGCACCG